>NW_007260289.1:3555-18430 GCF_000164805.1 Carlito syrichta | reverse complement strand
AGTGTCCTGTATATGAGGACTCCCTTTCCCCAGATTGTTGTTTTGAAACCCTGATTATTGTTTTGCCCTTAGCAAGACTCCATGTAGATTTTGTCATTGTGGAACCGTGTAAAAAAGATTCCTTATTTTTCCTAAGCATGAGCCCTCGAAGTTTCCTTTATGAGGAGTATTACCCACATTACTGCTTTGAATCCCTCAATCTTGATTAGCCCTTAGCAAGAGGCCCTGTAGTAGTTTTTGGGATAGAGAACACGTGTAGCCCAGATTTCTTATTCTTTTCTTAGCAAAAGGCAGTACAGCTTCCTGTATTTGAGAACTCCCACTATCAAGATTCCTACATTAAAACCCTGTTTCATGGTTACCTCATGGTAAGACGCCCTGTGGATTTTTGTGCTAAGGACTCGTTCAACCAAAATTCCTTATTCTTTTTCAGCAAGAGGCCGTGTAGTTTCCTGTATATGAGGACTCCCATTACCCAGATTCCTGCTTCATTCTCAGCAAGGTGCTGAGGTATTTCCTGGTGACCTAGAATTCTAGTTGTTTGGATATCAAGAGAGAGACTCCAATAAGGTTATTGGGGAACTGGAATCCAGGATTACTGGTTCCCCTTAACAAGACCTCCCCAAATGGTGGAATCTCCTAAACCCATGTCCCAATTCCCACCTGCCCGACCACAAGAAAATTCTGTAGTCTGAGGTAACTTGAATCTAGAGATTTTATTCCAGTATGCCAGTATGCCATTTGATTCCTGGGGTACCTGATTATGGTCCTAGATGTCCATGAGAAACAAGAGGATATTTGGGAAGATCCTCGATTACAACTATCAAGGAATAGAATATTCCTGGGGATCTGTAATGACAGATTAAGGGTATCTACAGAACTAGTAGCTCTGAAAAATGTAGGGACCCTGAAGCGCAGATTGCTGATTAAACGTTATCAAGATGACCTGTAGATTTTGGAGAATGAGAACTCCTAGAACCGGATTTCCTTTTCGTTCTCAGCTAGATGCCCTGGTTTTCCCTCTTGAAGTGGATCAAAAAACTTTGTATACAAATAGGCAGATGCCCAGAAATTACCTAGGGTCATGGAATCCATGAATCCTGGTTACCCTTAAAGGTACGTAATAAATGTTTGGCAAACTCAAAACACCAGGCCCCTATCTGAATAGAAGGACAAACAGAAGGTTTAGAACTACAAGGCACATCTTAAGGTGATAGTTACATACAAGCATGGCGATAAGGTTCTTTGGTTCCAGGAATCTGCCCATTGTTGTCCCGAGGATCCGAACGGACATGAGGGTACTCATTCTCGGTTACAACTATCAGGACGACCAGAAGGTTGCTGAGAATCTATAATGACAAAATTGTCATATCCAAGAGGGCTGTAGCCCTAAATAATATATGGAAATATAATCCCAGATTCCACATTAACCCTTATACTGTGTCCATGTAGAATTCTTGGATTGGCGACCCCTGTAACACAGATTCTTTTTGTTCTCAGTAAAATTTCGGGTCCTTACCTGGCAACGGGGATGTACAGACTCTTATATACCAATACTCATAAGCCCAAATCGTCAGCTGGGGCCTAGAATCCAAGACTGCTGGATCCCCTTCAAGAATATGTCCTAAATGTTTAGGGACACCTAATCCCAAGTTACGAATATTAATCTATAATTCCAGATGTATATTCTGGATTAGGAGGTAAATCTGAAGTCAGAAATTACACGAAAAATGGCGACATGTTTTGGATTGTGGAATCTGGACTTACAGCCTCCTGCAAAAAAAAGCCACGCAGATGGTCAGTCTGTGTTACAACTAAGAAGAGGAGCAGAAGGTTCCTGGAAATTGGTAATGACAGATTTGTGGTACATATACAAGAATTACTTCTGAAAACTGTGGGGACTGGGACTCCAAATTCCTGAGTAGCATTTAAAAATTTCCTGTAGGCGCCTAGGTATGAGAACTACCTTAACCCAGGGAAAAATTAACAACTGCCCAGAAATTTGCTGGTCACATGCAAACTGATTTTCCGTGTTCCACAATGGTAACATGAGTAGAACCTTTCTGGGGACATAGTGTCCGAGGTTCCTGTTTCGTTCTCAGAAGAACGACCAGATGTTTCCCCATTTAATAGAAGTCCAGACACGTGCCTCCAAATAGAAAAACTTCAGAACGTTACTATTGACTTCGAAACCAAGACCCTGGTGCTCTCCCAAACATACTTTCTAAACATGGTGCAACATCTAAACCCAAGGTCCAAAATCCGAATAGCTGAACTACCAGGAGTTTCTGGTGTACGAGGTAATCCTGAACTCAGGGCTTGCATTCACAAAAGCCGAGATGATTACTCGTGTTCTGGAATTTGGCATTAGAGGATCCATAATCTAAATGAACTTGTAGTGCCATATTTTCGTTTAAACTATCGAGATGATCAGAATGTTGTGGGAATTCTGTAATGACTGATTCCTAATATGCACATAGGAAACAGCTCTGAAAATTATGGGTACATCGAAGTTCGAGTCTTGTAGGCCTTACCTAAACATTTTTGGAATTGAGGAGTTGTATAACCCAGATTTTTTATTCTTCTTTAGCAACAGCCCTTGTAGTTTCCTGTATATGAGGATTCCCATTCCCCAGATTCTTGCTTCAAAATCCTGATTCTTGTTTAGCCCTTACCAAGACACCCAGTGGTTTTTTGGCATTGAAGACTCATGAAAACCAGATTCCTTATCCTTTCTTAGGTAGAGGCTGAGTAGTTTCCAGTATATGAAGACTCCTATTACCGATATTCCTGCTTCAAAACCCTGATTCTTGTTTAGCCCTTATAAAGACGCCCTGTAGATTTTTAGAATCGAGGACATGTGTAACCAAGATTCCTTGTTCGGCCTTAGCAAGAGGTTGTGAAGTTTCCTGTATATGAGGACTCCCATTCCCCAGATTCATGCTTCAAATCCCTGATACTTTTCTCTCCCTTAGTAAGACTCCCTGTAGGTTTTTGGGATTTGAGGACTCGTGTAACCCAGATTACTTATTCTTCCATAGTAAGAGACCATGTAGTTTCCCATATGTGAGGACTCCCATTACGCAAATTCCTGCTGAATTCTCAGCAATACCCGAGATGTTTCCTGATGACCATAGAATTCCAGTTGTTTGGATATTAATAGAAAGACTCCCATATAGTAGCTAAGAACTGTAATCCAACTTAACAGGTTCCACTTAACAAGACATCATGAAAATGTGGAATATTCTATACCCAATATCCCAATTCCCACCATCCTGACCACTGGAAATTTCGCTATTTTGAGGTAACCTGAAGCGAGGGATTTTGACTCAAAATACCAGTTGATTCCTAGGAAACTGGATTATGACCGAAGACGTTCATAAGAAACAAATGAAATCGTATGTCCAGATCCTTGATTACAACTATTGAAAGAACCGGATCTTCTTGGATTTCTTGTAAGAGATTTTTGTTATCCACGCAGGAAGTAGCTATGAAAAATGGAAGGACCTACAAGCCCAGATTCCTCATTAAACCTTATCAAGAGGTCATATAGATATTGATGATTTAGGACCCCTGAACCTGCATTCTCTTCTCGTGCTCAGCAAGATACACTTATTTTCCCTGGCGATCTGGATTCCAAAATTTTATCTGCAAATACAGAGATGTCCATCTTTGTCCCAGGGACATAGAATCCGTGATTCCTGGTTACCTTTAAAAATCTGTACTACATGCTTTGCAACCTTAAAACCACAAGGCCATATAAAGAGGATGCACAAACGGAAGTTTTAGGATTACAGGTTACATTTTAAGACAAGAGTTATACACAAATATGGCGAGATGATGCCTTAGTCCTGTAATCTGGCTTGAGTTGTGCTGAGAAACCCAACTGAATTGCACGGACTGGTTCTTGGGTACAACAATCAAGAAGATCAGAAGTTTGCTGGGAATCTAAAATGACACGTGTCCTTTTCAAGTGGCAACGTGCCTGAAGAATTTGGAGAACTAGAAGCCCAGATTCCAGATAAGCCCTTATAACGGAGCACTGTAGAAATAGATGGAGGCCACCCATAACCCACATTCCTTTTTTTATTATCAGGAAGACGCCCCGACGTTTTCTGGTGAGGGGAAGTACAAACTCTTACATTCAAATACAGATACGCCAAGAAGTTTTCCAGGGAAATGGAAACGAAAATTGCTGGTTCGCCCTTAAGAATACATCCTAAATATGTGGGAACACCTAATCCCACATTCTCAAATTGAAAACGAATGTCCAGTAGTAGTTTCTGGACTATGAGGTAAACCTGAAGCCAGTGATGACATGAACAACTGTCAGATGATTGCGTGGATTGTGGAATCTGACCTTACAGGACCCTGTGAAACAATCGGACCTGTAGGCCAGATTCTCAGTTACAACTATCAAGAGGCGCAACTGCTTCCTGGGGATCGGCAAGCCCAATTTGTGGTATGCATATAGGATGTTGCTCTGAATATATGGAGAACCAGGACTCCCAGAATCCAGGTTAACATTTGCTGAAATCCCTGTCGGTTCCCAGGTATGAGCACTGCCTTAAGCCACGGATAATTTAGCAAATGCCCAGATGTTTTCAAGTTACATGGAAACCGAGTTTCCTGGTTCCTCTTAGGTAAAGCCTGTAGAAAATTTCAAGGGACACAGTGACCCAGATTTCTATTTCATTCTAAGCAAAACGTCGAGATGTTTCCTTTTGGCCTGGAAGTCCAGACTCTGGTATACCCATAGAAAGATGACAAGAATATGCGAGGGGACGTGGAATCTAAGATTCCTGGTTCCCTCCCAATAATACCTCCTAAAAAATGGAACACCTAAACCCAACTCCTAATCACGAACAGCGGAGCCACTGAAGTTTCTGGAGTACGAGATAACATTGAGGTAAGAGCTTACATAAAAAAAGTCCGAGAGAATTACTTGTGTCCTGGATCTGGAGTCAGAGGTTCCGAGTACCTAAATGGATTTGTAGTGCCAGATTCTCGTTCCCAACTATCAAGAGTATCAGAGAGTTGCTGAAGTCCAGGAATGATTGATTCGTAATATCCACATACCAAATAGTTCTAAAACATGAGGGGTGCTCGAAGCCCTGACATTGTTTAGCTCTTAGCAAGACTCACTGTAGATGTGGTATTGAGGACCCATGTAGCCCAGATTCCTTATTCATCCTTCGCAAAAGTCATGAAGTTTCTTGTATATGAGGATGCCCATTACCTAGATTCCTGCTTCTTTCTTAGCAAGACACCGAGATAATTCGTGGTAATGTAGAATTCAAGTTGTTTGGATATAAATTGAAAGACCCCCAAGAAGCTTCCTGGGCAATTGGAATCCAAGATTCCTGGTTCCCTTGTATAAGACACACTAACATTATGGGGACCTACAATCCCAGATTCCTGATTAAACCTCATCAAGAGGCCCAGTATACTTCGGCGAATGAGAACTCTAAGAACCCGGATTCCCTTTTTGTTCTCTGCAAGATGCCTTGATTTTCACTGTCATTGTGTATTCCAAAACTCTGTATACAAAAAAGACAGATGCCCACAAGTTTCCTAGAGATGGGGAATCCGTGATTCCTGGTTACCTTTAAAAATACTTTCTAAACATTTGGCAACTGCAGAACACTCGGTCCCTCTCAAAATAAAAGGACAAATGGAAGTTTGAGAATTACAAGGTTCATCTTGAGACCAAGAGTTACATCCAGATATGGCAAAATTATGCTTTATGTGCTGGAATCTGGTCTTAGTTGTCCCGAGGTACCTAACAGACTTGTCGTACCAGATACCCGTTTACAACTATCAAGAGGACCAGAATGCTGCTGGAGTCCTGAATTGACTGATTCCTAATATCCACATGCTAAATAGCTGCAAAACATGAGGGGAGCTCGAAGACCTGATTCTTGTTTGTCCATTAACAAGACGTCCTGAGAATTTTTTCGGATTGAGGACTCGTGTAACACAGACTCCTCATACTTCCTTCGCTGGAGGCCGTGTAGTGTCCTATATATGAGGACTCCCTTTCCCCAGATTCCTGTTTTGAAACCCTGATTCTTGTTTAGCCCTTTGCAAGACGCCATGTATGTTACCTGATTGAGGAACCGTGTAAAATAGATTCCTTATTTTTCCTTAGCAAGAGGCCTCGAGGTTTCCTGTTATGAGGAGTATTACCCACATTCCTGCTTCAAATATCTTATTCTTGTTTAGCTCTTAGCAAGAGGCCCTGTGGTTCTTTTTGGATAGAGAAAACGTGCAACCCAGATTCCTTATTCTTTCTTAGCAAAAGGCCGTGTATTGGACTGTATATGAGGACCCCATTTCCGCAGATTCATGCTTCAAAAACCTTGATTCTTGTTTAGCCCTTAGCAAGGCTCACTGAAGTTTTTTAGGGATTGAGGATACGTGTAACCCAGATTCCTTATTCTTTCATAGAAATAGGCAGTCCATTTTCCTATATTTGAGGACTCCCACTACCCAGATTACTACAATAAAAACCTGATTCATGGTTACCTCCTCGTAAGACACCCTGTGGATTTTTGTGCTGAGGACTCATGCAACCAAAATTCCTTATTCTTCCTTAGCAAGAGGCCATGTAGTTTCCCGTGTATGAGCACTCCCATTACCTAGATTCCTGCTTCATTCTCAGCAAGGTGTTGAGATATTTCCTGTTGACCTAGAATTCCAGTTGTTTGTATATCATGAGAGAGACTTCCATAAAGTTATTGGGGAACTGGAATCCAAGATTCCTGGTTCCCCTTAACAAAACCTCTTCAAAATGTGGAATCTCCTATACCCAATGTCTCAATTCCCAACAGGCCGACCACAAGAAATTTCTGTAGTTTGAGGTAACCTGAATCGAGTGATTTTGTACCAATATGACTTTTTATTCCAGGGGTACCTGATTTTCTTCCTAGATGTTCATAAGATTACAACTATCAAGAGAATAGAATGTTCCTGCGGATCATTAATGACAGATTAATGGTATCTACGGAGCTAGTAGCTTTGGAAAATGTAGGGATACTGAAGACCAGATTGCTGATGAAAATTTATCAAGAGGCCCTGTAGATTCCGGCGACTGAGAACTCCTAGAACCGGATTTCCTTTTCGTTCCCAGCAAGACGCCCTGATTTTCTCTCGTGATGTGGATCCAAAAACTCTGTATGCAAATAGGCAGATGCCCAGAAATTACCTAGGGTAGTTGAATCCATGAATCCTACTTACCCTAAAAAGTACGTAAAATATATTTGGAAACTTCAAATACCAGGCCACTATCTGAATAGAGGGAAAAACAGAAGTTTTAGGATTACAAGGTACATCTTAAGGCTATAATTAAATACAAATATGGCGATAAGATTATTTGGGTCCGTGAATCTGCCCTTTGTTGTCCTGAGGAAGCCAACGGACTTGTAGGTCCACATTCTTGGATACAACTATCAAGAAGACCAGAAGGTTGCTGAGAATCTACAATGACAAAATTGTCACATCCGAGAGGCCTGTAGCCCTAAAGAATGTGTGGAAATATAATCCCCGATTACAGATTAGCCCTTATAATGTGTATGTAGAATTGTTGGTTTGGAGACCCCAGTAACGCGGATTCTTTTTGTTATCAGTAAGACTCCCGGTAGTTACCTGGCGACGTGGAAGTACAAACTCTTATATACCAATACTCATAAGTCAAAATGGTCAGAAGAGCCACGGAATCCAAGATTGCTGGATCTCCTTTAAGAATACGTCCTAAATATTTGGGAACACCTAATCCCAAGTTGCGAATATCAATCTAAAATTCCAGCAATAGTTTCTGAATTAGGAGGTAAACCTGAAGTCAGAAATTTCACGAAAAATGGCCAGATGATTCCTTGGGTTGTGGAATCAGGTCTTACAGCCTCCTGCATAACTGCTGAGCAGATGGTCAGATTCTCTGTTACAACTAAGAAGAAGAGCAGCAGGTTCCTGGGAATCAGTAATGACAGATTTGTGGTACGTATACAGGAATTACTTCTGAAAAGTGTGGGGATTGGGACTGCAAATTTCTGAGTAGCATTTAGAAATTTCCTGTAGGCGCCTAGGTATGAGAACTACCTTAAGCCAGGGAAAAACTAACAACTGCCCAGAAGTTTGCTGGTCACATGCAAACTGATTTTCCTTGTTCCACATTGGTAACAGGAGTAGAAGCTCTCTGGGGACATAGTGTCCGAGATTCCTTTTTTGTTCTCAGAAGAATGACCAGATGTTTCCCCGTTCCCTAGAAGTTCAGACACGTGACTCCAAATAGAAAGACTCCAGAACGTTGCTATGGACTTGGAATCCAAGACTCTGGTGCCCTCCCAAAAATACCTTCTAAACATGGTGCAACATCTAAACCCAAGTTCCTAATTCCGAATAGCAGAACATCCAGAAATTTCTGGTGTACCAGGTAATCCTGAACCCAGGGCTTACATTCACAAAAGCCGAGATGATAACTTGTGTCCTGGAATTTGGCGTTAGAGGATCCATAAGCTAAGTGGACTTGTAGTGCCATATTTTCGTTTAAACTATCTAGATGTCCAGAATGTTGCGGGAATTCTGTACTGACTGATTCCTAATATGCACATAGAAAACAACTCTGAAAATTATGGGGACATCGAAGTCCAAGTCTTGAAGACCTTACCTAAATATTTTTGGAATTGAGGAGTCATATAACCCAGATTCGTTATTCTTCTTTAGCAAGAGCTCGTGTAGTTTCCTGTACCTGAGGAGTCCCATTCCCCAGATTCTTGCTTCGAAATCCTGATTCTTGTTTAGTCCTTACCAAGTCACCCAGTAGATTTTTGCCATTGAGTACTCGTGAAAACCAGATTCCTTATCATTTCTTAGGTAGAGGTTCTGTCGTTTCCTGTATATGAAGACTCCCATTACCGAGATTCCTTCTTTGAAACCCTGATTTTTGTTTAGCACTTAGAAAGACGCCCTGTGGATTTTTAGGTTCGAGGACATGTGTAACCGAGATTCCTTGTTCAGGCTTAGCAAGAGGTTGTGAAGTTTCCTGTATATGAGGACTCCCATTCCCCAGATTTATGCTTCAAATTCCTGATGCTTTTCTCTCCCTTAGTAAGACTCCCTGTAGGTTTTTGGTATTTGAGGACTCATGTAACCCAGATTCCTTATTCTTCCATAGTAAGAGACCATGTAGTTTCCCATATGTGAGGACTCCCATTACGCAAATTCCTGCTGAATTCTCAGCAATACCCGAGATTTTTCCTGATGAACATAGAATTCCAGTTGTTTGGATATCAATAGATAGAATCCCATATAATACCTAAGAAGTGTAATCCAAGTTAACAGGTTCCCCTTAACAAGACATCGTAAAAGTGTGGAATATTCTAAACCCAATATCCCAATTCCCACCAGCCTGACCACAGGAAATTTCGGTATTTTGATGTAACCTGAAGCGAGGGATTTTGTCACAAAATGCCAGTTGATTCCTAGAGAACTGGATTATGGACGAAGACGTTCATAAGAAACAAACGAAATTGTAGGTCCAGATCCTTGATTACAACTATTGAAAGGTTCGGAATCTTCTTGGATCTGTAATAAGAGATTTTAGGTATCCACGCAGGACGTAGCTCTGAAAAACGGAAGGACCTATAAACCCAGATTCCTCATTAAACCTTATCAAGAGGCCATATAGATTTTGACAATTGAGGACCCATGAACCCGCATTCTCTTCTTGTTCTCAGCAAGATGCCCTGATTTTCCCTGATGATCTGGAATCCAAAATTTTGGCTGCAAATATACAGATGCCCAGCTTTCTCCCAGCGACGTGGAATCCGTGATTCCTGTTTACCTTTAAAAATATGTACTACATGCTTAGCAATCTCAAAATCCCAAGACCATATAAAGTAGATACACAAACGGAAGTTTTAGGGTTACAGGGTACATCTTAAGACAAGAGTTACACATAAATATGGCGAGATGATGCCTTAGTCCTGTAATCTGGCTTTAGTTGTGCCGAGGAACCCAACTGAATTGCATGGACTGGTTCTTGGGTACAACAATCAAGAGGACCAGAAGGTTGCTGGGAATCTATAAAGACACTTGTCCTTTCCATGTGGCAACGTGCTCTGAAGAATTTGGAGAACTAGAAGCCCAGATTCCAGATAAGCCCTTATAATGGAGAGCTGTAGAAATGGATTAAGGCCGCCCATAACCCACATTCCTTTTTTCATTATCAGGACAATGCTGGATGTTTTCTGGTGAGGGGAAGTACAAACTCTTGCATACAAATACAAATATGCCAAGAAGTTTCCCAGGGACATGGAATCGAAGATTGCCAGTTCCCCCTAAGAATACACCTTAAATATGTGGGAACCCCTAATCCCACATTCTTAATGCAAAAACGAATGTCCAGTAGTAGTTTCTGGACTACGAGGTAAACCTGAAGCCAGTGATCACATTAACAAATGGCAGATGATTGCGTGGATTGTGGAATCTGACCTTACAGGACACTGTGAAACAAGCGGACCTGTAGCCAGATTCTCAGTTACAACTATCAAGAGGCACAACTGCTTCCTGGGGATTGGCAATGCCCAATTTTTGGTATGCATATTGGACGTTGCTCTGAATAATATGATAACCAGGACTCCCAGAATCCAGATTAACATTTGCTAAACTCCCTGTCGATTCCTAGGTTTGAGCACTGCTTTAAGCCACGGACAAGTTAGCAAATGCCCAGATGTTGCAAGTTACATGGAAACTGAGTTTCGTGGTTCCTCTTTAGTAAAGCATGTAGAAACTTTCAAGGGACACAGTGACCCAGATTCCTTTTTCATTCTAAGCAAAATGTCGAGATGTTTACTTTTGACCTGGAAGTCCAGACTCTGGTATACCCATAGAAATATAACAAGAATATGCCAAGGGATGTGGAATCTAAAATTCCTGTTTCCCTCCCACTATTACCTCCTAAAAAAATTGAACACCTAAACCCAAAATCCTAATAACGAACAGTGGAGCCACTGAAGTTTCTGGAGTACGAGGTAACATTGAGTCAAGGCTTACATAAAAAAATCTGAGAGAATTACTTGTGTCCTGGATCTGGAATCAGAGGTTCCGAGTATCTAAATGAATTTTTAGTGCCAGATTCTCGTTCCTAACTATCAAGAGTACCAGAGAGTTGCTTGAGTCCAGGAATGATTGATTCGTAAAATCCACATGCCAAATACCTCTAAAACATGAGGGGTGCTCGAAGCCCTGATCTTGTTTAGACCTTGGCAAGACTCACTGTAGATTTGCAGTATTGAGGACCCATGCAGCCCATATTCCTGATTCATCCTTCTAAAGAGTCATAAAGTTTCCTGTATATGAGGACGCCCATTACCCAGATTCCTGCTTCTTTCTCAGCAAGACACCAAGATATTTCCTGGTGATGTAGAATTCAAGTTGTTTGGATATCAATTGAAATGCCCCCAGAATTTTCCTGGGCAGTTGGAATCCAAGTTCCCTTGTACAAGACACCCTAATAATATGGGGACATATAAGCCAAGATTCCTGATTAATCCTCATCAAGACGTCCTATATACTTCAGCAAATGAGAACTCCAAGAATGCGGATTCCCTTTTCGTTCTTTGCAAGAGGCCTTGATTTTCCCTGTTGATGTGTATTCCAAAACTCTGTACACAAAAAGACAGATGCCCACAAGTTTCCTAAGGATGGGGAATCCGTGATTCCTGGTTACCTTTAAAAACACTTACAAAACATTTGGCAACTGTAAAACCCTCGGCCCCTTCAAAATAAAAAGACAGCTAAGCGCTGGAAAGGGTGTTTCCCCTCCAACTCACCCCCAGGTACCCTGCAGCCATAACTTCACCTGTGGAAGAGGAGGTATACCTGCAGCACTGTGTGGACCAGTGTACTGTGCAGAAATGTGAGTGTCACTGTGTTGCCCAGACTCATCTTGAACAGTTTCCTCAAGAAATTCTCCCACCCCAGCCTCCCAAGGTGCTGGAATTACAGATGACACAGAACCAGAGCTGCCACAATCCCAGCAGGGGACCAAGACTGCAAACTGCTGAATTGACAGACTGTAAAGCAGAGGGAAAACTGAACAAAGCCAGAAGACCCTCATAAGGAAGAACAAGTCATTGCAGAAGAGAAATAAAAACAACCTCACCTTCCCTCAAATACAGAATTGAAGAGGGGGAGGGAAAGGGGGAGAGGGAGAAAAATCTACAGAAATGAAGAAAAGCCAAAAGAAGAGTATGGGGCTCTCCCAGACGCCTGGGAGAGCAGACACTGAGAAATCTGACTTTGGAATGCAAACAATGAAAAGCTCCCAGAATGAAAGGTCTCAAACTGGCAATGTAGATATCAAAACAATAATGGAGAGTTTAAAAAGAATTGAGGAGAAACAAGAAGAAACTTGGAAGGAGCTGATATCTGAGATAACAGTAATAAAGAATACTCTGAATGAAATAAATAACAAATTGATAAGCATGGAAAGCAGAATTGTCCAAGCAGGAGAAAGAATCTCAGAGCTTGAGAACCAAAATATAGAAATAACCCAAACTCTTAAAAACACAGAAAATAAGCTCAATAAGACAGAACAAAACCTTCAAGAGATAAGTGACTACCTCAAGAGGCTTAACCTGAGAATAATTGAACTCCCTGAGGCAGAAAGAGAAACAGAGACCACATTGGAACAAACTTTCCATGAGATCATTCAAGAAAACTTCTCTTATCTAATTAGTGATGCAAAAATTCAAACACAAAAGATTCAGAGAACCCCTACAAGACAACAAATGAGAAGACCAACTCCTAACACATAATAATTCGCCTATATAAAGTAGGCACAAAAGAAAAAATCCTAAAAGCAGCAAGAGAAAAAGGCCAGATCACCTACCATGGAAGAACAATCAGAATAGCAGCAGATTTATCTGCAGAAACCCTGCAGGCTAGGAGAGCTTGGAGACCTATATTCAATGTCCTAAAAGATAAACAATTTCAACCAAGAATAACCTACCCGGCCAAGCTAAGCTTCATCAGTGAGGGAGAATTAAAATCTTTCCCAGATATCCAATCCCTAAGAACTTGTGCTGCCACCAAACTATCTCTACATGAAACACTTAAGAAAGTACTAAACACAGAAGAAAAGAAAAAAAGGACAAAGTTCTTCACAAGAGTACAGGGAAAAGAATAAAATATACACGAACCAACCCCAAAACCAAAAGAAAGACAAAAAAGAAAAAACCAAGTGGAAGAACAACTCAATAAGAACTCCATGATAGGGATGATCTCTCACATTTCAATAATTAGTCTGAATGTGAATGGATGAAACGCACTACTGAAAAGACATAGAATGACAAAATGGATAAAATATCACCAGGCAACAATATACTGCCTTCAAGAGACCCATCTCACTAGAAAGGACATACACAGACTCAAAGTAAGAAGATGGGAAACAAATTTTCAGGCGAATGGAACACAAAAGAAAGGAGGAGTCGTGATCCTAATTTCAGACAAAATACCATTCAAGCTATTGAAAATTAAAAAAGATACAGAGGGCCACTACATAATGGTAAAAGGTTCACTCCATCAACAAGAAATATCTATCCTAAACATATATGCACCCAACATAGGTGCGCAAACATTCATAAAACAACTTCTAGGAAAACTAAAGAAAGACATTGACTCTAACACCATAATAACTGGGGACTTTAGCACACCAGTCACAACCCTAGACAGATCATCAAGACAAAAAATCAGCAAGGAGATCCGGAACCTCAATGATACTCTGGACCAAATGGACTTAATTGATACATATAGAACACTCCAATGACCACAGAATACACATTCTACTCATCACCGCATGGAACACATTCTAAGATTGACCACATAATTGGACATAAATCATGTATAAGCAAATTTAAAAGGACTGAAATTCTACCATGCACCTTTTCGGACCACAGTGGAATAAAAATAAACATTGACACCAACAAAGTCCCCCCAAAACCCACAAAGACATGAACACTAAACAACTCCTGGTTCAATGATGACATCAAAACAGAGATCAAAAATACCTGGACACATGAAAATGAAGAAACATCTTACCAAAATCTCTGGGATGCCTTAAAAGCTGTAATAAGAGGGGAATTTATATCCCTAGAAACACACACGAGGAAAATGGAAGGAATAGAAATTAACAACCTAACAAGCTACCTAAAGAAGCTGGAAAACGAGACCACAAAAACAATAATTTCAGCAGAAGAATGCTGATCACCAAAATAAAAGCCCAAATCCAGTACATAGAAGACAAAAAGATAATAGGAAAAAAATCAATGAAACAAAAAGCTGGTTCTTCGAAAGAATAAACAAGATTGATGGTCCCCTAGCTAGACTTACCAAGAAAAAACGAGAAAAAAAAAGAAATAAGCACAATCAGAAACACAAAAGATGAAGTCACATCTGACCCTGAAGAAATACAAAAGATCATTAGAGACTACTATGTACACTTTTATGGAAACAAACCTGAAAACCTTAAGGAGATGGAGGACTTTCTGACATCACACAACCTACCTAAGTTGGAACAAGAAGAAATTGAGACCCTAAATCAACCAATAACAATCAAGGAAATCAACTACATAATAAGAAAATGCCCTACAAAAAAAGCCCTGGACCAGAATGCTTTCCAACAGAATTCTACAAGACATTTAAGGAGGAGCTGATACCAATCCTACTGAAGGTATTCCAGGCGATTGAAAAAGATGGAACGCTCCCCAAATCATTTTATGAAGCCAACATCACATTTATACCCAAGCCAGGTAAAGATCTAGCTAAGTTGTGAGAACTACAGGCCAATATCTTTGATGAACATAGATGCTAAAAG
>NW_007260289.1:1093-3038 GCF_000164805.1 Carlito syrichta | reverse complement strand
CCATTCTTCTCAGACCTAGAAAAAACAATGCAGGAATTCACATGGAAACACAAACGTCCAAGAATAGCCAGAACAATCCTCAACAAAGAAAACAAAGCAGGTGGTATCACATTACCAGATTTCAAACTTTACTAAAAAGCTACAATCATCAAAACAGCTTGGTATTGGTATAGGCATATAAATCAATGGAATAGAATTGATATTCCAGAAGGACAGCCTCAATTTCTCAGCCAACTAATCTTTGACAAAGCCTCCACCACCTACCACTGGGGAGAGGAGAACCTATTCAGGAAATGTTGCTGGGAAAACTGGTGACCACATGCAGAAGATTGAAACAGGACCGCTATCTATCCCCACGCACAAAGGTTAATTCCAAATGTGTCAGAGAAATAAATGTAAAACCTCAAACCAGAAGAGCCTTAGAAAATGAAGGAAATACCCTCATGGAAATCGGAACTGGCATCCAATTCCTGAACAAAACCCAAAACCCACAGCTCATAAGAAAGAAAGTAGACAAGTGGGACTTTATTAAACTGACAAGCATCTGCAAAGCCAAAGAAACCATCAAGGGAGCAGGGAGACAGCATACAGATTGGGAAAAAGTATTTGCCAACTCCAGGTCCGACAAAGGCTTAACATCCTGGATCTACAAGGAACTCAAACGTGCTGAAAAGAAAAAAAACAAACAACCCCATTATAAAATGGGCAAAAGATATGAACAGACACCTCACAAAGGAAGACATCCCAGCAGCCAACAAACACATGAAAAAATGTTCAACCTCACTAATCATCAGGGAGATGTAAATCAAAACCACACTGAGATACCACCTAACCCCAGTCAGAATGGCAATTATCAACAAGTCAAAAAATAACAGCTGCTGGAGAGGATGTGGTGAAAAGGAAACACTTCTACACTGTTGGTGGGAGTGTAAACTAGTGCAACCTCTGTGGAAAGCAGTCTGGCGATTCCTAAAAGCTCTAAATACCAACCTCCCATTTGACCCCGCAATCCCCCTACTGGGAATATATTCTGAAGAACACAAATCACTCTATAAAAAAGATACCTGCACAGGCATGTTTATCACAGCACTGTTCACAATAGCAAGAACCTGGAAACAGTCATGCTGCCTGTCAAAAGAGGACTGGATTTAAAAAATGTGGTACATATACACGATGGAATACTACGCAGCCATAAAAAAGAACAAAATCATGAATTTTGCAGCAACCTGGATGGAACTAGAGTCTATAATACTGAGTGACCTCTCACAGAAACAAAGATCCGAGTATCACATGTTCTCACTCATATAATTGACCTTAAACATCCAATGCAAAACTATAGGAAAATGACTGAACCTACTGGGAAACTATGGTGGGGGGAGGGAGATGGGATTAAGAGTAGCAAATATCTGTCTGAGAATGGGGAAAAACCCCATATCAACAGGGTGCCTGAATGAAACGCAATTGTATACCTAACCCTTAACTGTACCCCACAACTTCATAATAAAAAAAAATAATAATATCAAAAAAATACTTACTAAACATTTGGCAACTGTGAAACACTCGGCCCCTCTCAAAATAAAAGGACAAATGGAAGTTTGAGAATTACAAGGTTCACCTTGAGACCAAGAGTTACATCCAAATATGGCAAGATGATGCTTTATGTGCTGGAATCTGGTCTTAGTTGTCCAGAGGAACCTAACGGACTTGTAGTACCAAATACCCGTTTACAACTATCAAGAGGACCAGAATGTTGCTGGAGTCCTGAATTGACTGATTCCTAATATCCACATGCTAAATAGCTCCAAAACATGAGGGGAGCTCGCAGCCCTGCTTCTTGTTTGTCCATTAGTAAGACGTCCTGAGAATTTTTTCGGATTGAGGACTTATGTAACACAGATTCCTTATACTTCGTTCACTGGAGGTCATGTAGTGTCCTGTATATGAG
>NW_007260289.1:0-609 GCF_000164805.1 Carlito syrichta | reverse complement strand
GACCTAGAATTCCAGTTGTTTGGATATCAAGGGAAAGACTCCCATAAGGTTATTGGGTAACTGGAATCCAAGATTCCTGGTTCTCCTTAACAAGACCTCTTCAAAATGTGGAATCACCTTAACCCATAGTCCCAATTCCCAACAGGCTGACCACAAGAAATTTCTGTAATTTGAGGTAAGCTGAATTGAGAGATTTTGTACCAATATGCCATTTTATTCCTGGGGTACCCGATTGTCTTCCTAGATGTTCATAAGACATAAAAGTATATTTGGGCCAGAAACTCGATTGCAACTATCAAGATAATAGAATGTTCCTGGGGATCTGTAAGGGCAGATTAAGGGTATCTATGGAGCTAGTAGCTCTGAAAAATGTAGGGATACTGAGGACCAGATTGCTGATTAAACCTTATCAAGGGTCCCTGTAGATTCTGGCGATGAGAACTCCTAGAACCAGATTTCCTTTTCGTTCCCGGCAAGATGCCCTGATTTTCTCTCGTGATGTGGATCCCAAAACTCTGTATACAAATATGAAGATGCCCAGAAATTACGTAGGGTCATTGAATCCATGAATCCTAGTTACCCTTAAAAGTACGTAAAAAATATTTGGCA
>NW_007260288.1:1018464-1054607 GCF_000164805.1 Carlito syrichta | reverse complement strand
GGGTGGGCCTGGGGCTCCAGAGCTCCAAAGCTCCAAAGGGCAGGTGGTGGCCCTGGGTCCTTCACAGGGCACTTCAGCCAGAAATGGGACCGGTATCTCTGAGGGGCAGGAGCCCAGAGCCTCCCTGGGTGACTGGCAGTTTGGTGCTGGGTGCTGGGCGAGATGATGTAGCCAGGGAGGGAGCTGGGACCCGGGACTCCTGAGCAGGTGGGAGTCACATATAGTGGAGCAGCCAACTCTGAAATGGCACAATATCTGGCCCTGCGTGGGACCGAAGGTCCCCGGGCCTTGTACCAGTATGGCTGGCAGTGGGCGGGAGCTGGGGGAAGAAAAATAATAGTCTTTTTGGAAACTCACGTTCGGAGAGTCTCACGAATCCACCTATGCCATTGCCATCTTACCAGAAGCCCCGGTCTATCTTCTTAAAAAAAAAAATCTGATGACTTTGTATGAGAGAAGCCTCATAAAATTGACAATATGTGATTTTTAGTTTGCAACTTATTCTGTAACTCAACATTTGTGAACCAAATCACTAAGCATTTCACCTTATTCATTAATCAGTCCCTCCACATTGAAGTCATGACACAGCAATGCAAATTACAAATCTTATTCCACCTATGGATTCTTATTTCATGCAGGGACCCTAGTTTTATAGTCCATGAGTACATATTTGAGAGAAGGTTATAACCAAACCTCACCCACCAACTTGTAGTCATAAAAACAAAATAAAAGATAAAAGAAAACAGCAATGTATCAAAATTGAAAAAAGGGAAAGTGGTTCCATCCTGTGGTTATAAAGAAGTAAAAATAAAAATGTGATCTCACTTTTCTCATGTATTCAAGAATCATTGCCAAAATCTGGCTCACTATCCGTAATCATTTCATTCAGTGTTCTGAAACACCTAAATAAAGCCTCTTCATTCTTCCTCTAGAATATTGTTTAAGTGTAGACACCATCCCTTGACTACTGTTTCAACCAGGAAATTCCAGTTTCCCCCCCAAATTATCATGCCCACTATTATACTTTCATCATGTGGATCACAGACAGGTCTTAATTCTGAATGCTAAGGTGATGCATTTGTGGAAAAGAGCTCAAAACATTTCTTAGGAATGAACATGGTATTTGGGAATCTTATTTCAAAAATAGTCCAGAACATCAGAAACAGGATGGCAAAGTCAAAAGGAGCAAGAGCCAAGATGCCATAAGAAATGTCTCCCATTTTGTGGAACAGTTACACAAAGGGGACTGGATATGAATATGTAGACCTTTTTTTTTTTTTTTAAAGGAGAGACTGAAACATTTTAAAAACTAGATACTATTGGATAAAATGGACATGTAATTGCAATTTTGAAAACTCCTTTCCCCCAAAATAATTTAAGTGAATCTGAAAAGTAAAAACACTGAGGAGTATGTATTCCATGCTGAAGCTAGAAACAGGTCCAACCTTACACCATAAACCTTGCACCAAATATAGATGAACTATCTGGAGTAGAAGAGTGACTCATTTTCCAGAGACAATTATGCAAAGTAGTAGTAAACAAGAAAAAAAAATCTGGAAAACTCCACTTAGCATAGGCAGTTCAGGGGGCAGACAGAGCATGCTTGATCTGCAACCTCTTTTCTAAGCTGAAAAAACTGTCAAGTTATCCACCACTTGATACCAAAAGAAAACACTAAAGAGCCAAAGTCTAATCATTGTTTTCACATACCTGGCAATGAATGCCACAAACAAAGATTCAGTAAGAAAGGAAAATTCTGGGTATATATAAAAATTGTTTCCAAATTTTAATGTTTTTAAGATCAAGCTGCTTTAAATATCTAGAGCAAAATAAATTTTTCATTTCCAGATGAAAGAACAAGTGATGGTATAATCATCATTTCCTGCATTTTAGCCCTTATCGTTGAATAAAAGAATTATCTTGTGTTATAGTTTTAAAATTTTGGCTTTAAATGTAAGTCTCTATTTTTTTTAACATTTAAATTTTTTCTTTTAAAATTGTGGGGTACAATTCAGGGTTAGATATACAAATATTCATTGTGCAGGTACCCTTGTTGATGAGGTGTGCTCTCTTCCCCAGGCAGATTTCCACTACTGTCAATCCCACCTCCTCATCCCCCCTCCCCCCTGCAGTTTCCCGCTACTGTCAATCAGGTCTCTAATTTTTATATGTCCTCAAAAGATTACCTTAAGAGGCGTCATCTACATAGAACTGTCATATATACATTTACCATAATAAAGAAAATATTTGTTTCAAGAAAAAAGCTGCCTTCTATACTCTTTTGTAGGATCTTTCTGGGACTTTCCTTCTACTAAAAGAACTGGATTTTGCTCTCAACTCTGAAATGGCACAGAATGGTATATTACTTGAATGACCTTAACAGTCACTCTAAATTGAAAGCTGAAAGTTTACTCCTGTTCTACTTCCTATCTCAACTTGTGTCCAGACATATTGCCCAATACAGGTTCTCAAAGATTCTGCAATGAAATGAAATAACAACATTAAAAATTCCAATAATCATGTATCAATATATACTTATGAAGGGGGACCTCCCTCCAAAAACAGAATGATCTTTTGGAGGATGGGCCCCTTGTAGTACAGGCTTCCTCCGCTATGTAATTGTTCTAGAAACCCATCAACATCAATGTACCAGCTAGTATTGTGAGAGGCTGTGTTCAGCTTCAATGAATTTTGGTGGGGAGATTCTTTCAACACATTTGTCCATTTAATGATGGGTGATTTTGCTTACACTGAATTGATTGTTCAGCAGTTTTGACCAAAAAAAGCATGACCCCAATGCCCCACTATCCCTATTCACCCAATCTCACCCCAAGGGACATATTTTTAATTCCCCAGATAAAAAAAACCCTCAAAGAAAAATGTTTTGCCAATGTGGAAGAGGTGGAACAAAAAATGGCAGAAACACTAAAAGGCATCAGAATCAACAAGTTCAAAAACCACTTCAAGCAATGGAAAAAGCTTCTTGATAGGTGTATAGCATCAAACAGAGAGTACTATGAAAGTGACTGAAGTTTACACGTAAGAATACATAATTTTTTATAAGTAAATTCCAGTTTCTTGAGGTCATTCCTTGTACACTCCAAAATTAAATATAATAATGTCCTAAGTATATAATCAAATATCTGAAAACATCCTGCTGTCCTTGTTGTGTAATATAAAGCCACAGAAATTAAAGTCCCAAATCCCAACTTAAAACTCAAGATCCTTCTTCCCAACTTCTCACTCACTTCAATTTTAGTTACATGAATTCTCCCTGTTGCATTTTTATAGCAGCTGCAGCATGTCTTTCTCATAAGTGGGTACAGTTCCTTTAGGATCTCAGATATTTTGTTTGCTCATTGCTAAGTCACTCACATTTTAAGGGTCCAAAGCATTAATAGTAGATACAAAATTGCACATCATGTTTTCCACACCTATTCATTTTAGGAAATAAAGCAATCCTCAACTCCTAGTGCAGTTATTCCAAACATAATGGTGTTCCAGAACCCAGTGTTTACTGTTGTCAAAGGCCATAATAAAAACTCAAAACTATCTTTAAAAAGTATTGGTTTCAACTTTACTAGATTGCTGGCCAACCAATGAAGCTTGTCTAAGGTCATGATCATGACTCTAAAAATTAATTAGGATTGTTCTTGAAAGTTCATAGCAGCATTTTGCATAACGGCTAAAAGAAATGGAAGCAATTCAATGCAATCGCTGATGAATAAATAGACAAAATGTGGTATATCCTAAAATTATGAAGCTATAAAAAATGAGTATTGCTACATGATGAAAGATAGATGAACCTTGAAAACATGCTAAGTGAGTGAAAACTGTCATAAAAGGTGACAAATTGTATAATTTCATTCATATGACATGTCCAGAATAGGTAAATTCGTAGAGACAAAATCTTTGTGGTCTCCAGGAGATGAGAGAAAGGGATAATTTAGACTAGCTACTAATAAGTAAAGGGTTTCTTTCTGAGGGTTGTGGAAAGAGTTTGGAGCCAGATAGTGGTGATAGCTGATGGCTGACAACATAGTTAAAACATACTTTAAAAATACTAAAAATAGTTAAAATATACTAAAAATCACTAACATATGCCTTTAAACAGTGAATTTTATGTTATTAGAATTTACCTTAACTATGGGATCAGAGTGGGGCAGGAGCTGAAATTCACCTCTCTTTCACAGTTACTGTCATTTGAGATATTGCTGGTGGCTTCTCTCTAAATTTTGCAATGGAAGCATCCCCCAGGCATAAGATCTTAACAGAAGTTCTCCCAAGCAGCATTTTCCCAGCTTCTTAGTTCCAGCAACCTCATTGTATACCACCTTCCTGGCATTCTAATGCTGTACTGAGTGTAGGCTTCATCTGGCAACATAGCCCCACTCTCCTACGAGCTTGTATTTTTGGTCGTGAGCCCCGGTGACTGCTGCTAGTCACTATGCAATTACTTAGACCTGTGAAAACTGCCTCCCAGGAAAGATTCTCCTTCCCCTAGTCCCCACAATTGTTCAGAGTCAGCAAGTTCCTGAAATAAAGCTTCCCTGGTTAAGTGGCCCTAGTAATCCTGTGGGACAAGTCCCTCCATCATGACTCCCCAAGAGATGATGTTTCCTCAAGTTTAGAAAACTGCAGGCTCTGAGTATCACTTTCACCTGCTACATGCTTTATGTTTTTATATCTTCTACTAGTAGTTTCAGGACAACTTAGCTGATTAATCTACCTAAGAGCTTTCTTTCCTTCTCTACCAAGTAGGACCATGATGTTGGCAGGATCTGAGTACCTTCTTTTTACTTTTCCACTGGCCTCTTGCCTGGATGTTTTGTCCACTCTATCCTGTTAGGTTGCATTTTTTGGAGTTTTTCATGATGAGATATATGAAAGCAGCAGGCTCTGGATGTGCCCAAAGTATCTGCTGTTTAAACAAATGTTGTCCATATTCAGTTTTCTGGGCAGGATAATCTCTCCCAGAACAGTCCAACATCCAAAACAGGTTCAGTACACATTATAGCCCTTCCCTCTACATTCTTTGAATATGTCTCATCTTTTCTGTGCCTTCCCTCAAGTCCTAAAAGTGGTCATCAAAAACGGTCACTTAAGAGGCACCCCTTAATAGTTTTAGTTTTTACACTGATCTGCCCAGTCTCCACCCTTCAAACCTGCCCTATCATTCTGTCACCATGTCATATGATTGCCCCAATATTTGGTGGGTCCTTCCTTTCTCTTACTAGGGAGTCTTTCTACAACTTCAGGACACACCCTCTCAGGGACGATTCTAGTCTTCTAAAATTCTGACTCTCTTCTAAATTTTGTTGGGAACAGACACTCTCTCTGATATAGTAACAATGAAAGCACAACCCCATTTCTGAAACCCTCTTTAAGAACCAGAGATCGTCTACATCTGTTTCTCTTGATCTTGCAGACCTGATTTCCTCTTCACATCTGCTGATCCTAACCTATAAAACCTCAAACTTTCCCACGAGAAAATCCTTTGCTTCCTCCAGCTAACTCACCCTGAATTTCTTTACTCTGTTCTTCTTGTTATTCTACTACACTTATTCCTATATTCAAGTTGAGGCATACTTTTCAAACTCCTCTCGTTCTTTTTTGAATTCCTGAGCAAACCTGATTCCTTGAGCCTTTGCCCTCCAAGCACAGACAATTTGAATTGGTTTTCAGACTGTGGTCTGGCATTGCTCCATTGAGGTATCTTTCTACCTCAACTTGAGACAGTGCCATTTTTAATAATAAGGTTCATATCTTTTTGTTGTTGCTAATAAAATTCTATTATACATCATTGGGCAACAGCACAGCTTTGCTCTCAGAATGGTTTATCTTGCTTTGCAACTCCATAGCCATCTTGAAACTACACAATGGGAAACAACCTGCAAAATGAACATTTATATACCTAACCCTGAATTGTACCCCACATATTTAAAATTAAAAATTAAAAAAAATACACCACTACATCTAAGAGTGAAAAAAAACCTATTTACATTATAATTAGCCCCCTCCTTAGTTTCCTCCCTTTGCCCTGAATTCAGTCCAAAACAGCCCAAAAAGGGAGCAACCAATCTATACCCTCACATACAACTTAAAGCTCACTTACACACCAGTTCTGTAGTTTATATGTGGAATTTAGTAGCCTGAAGATCTTGTTGAAAAGCAGATTGTCATAGCAGCAAATAATTATCCCAATCCCCCCAACCAAAATGCTCTTATGCTTATAAGTGAAACCTTATGTCATTTGCACTTGTTACTGAGGCCCTAGTTGCCCAATGTCTGATGAGACCCCATAAGGCTTGTAAAATATCAGCATTGCTTATCAGAAAATTATAGCAATCCAAATTATAAAGCCAGCCCCACCTAGGTGTTATGACCTGCCCACCAGTAGATCTGTTACTGTTAAGACCAGTATCTGTAACATTGACTGCAAAAAAAAACCTGTGGACAATGTGGACATTAATTATGGTGACTCACCAATGACAAATTGGACATTGCCTAATGATGAATGTTGTTTGCTGGGAAGTGAGAGAAAGTAGAAAAACAAACAAACTGATAAACAGCACAATCACAATGCACTATATGGGCCACTCCCAGTTTCTGAGACCATGAACTCTCGTGGCCTGGCCCTACAGGAATCTTCAGTCTCTGAATATTATTGTGGTCTTAATACATGAGCAGAAACATTATCTGCATCTTCCTACATAACCCCTAAAGTTCTCAAATCTTAATCAAATATAAACCTCTGCTATATACACTGAACTAAAAAGCTTTTAAAAGATCTATGCAAAATTTTCCTTTAAAACAAATTATACACAAATGGTAATAATTGCTTTGAGTGATGGAATGACCATTGATTTTTATTTTTTGTTTTTCATCTCAAAATTTTCCCATAAAAATTATAACTATTCATATAATCAGAAAACTGCCTAACTGCCAAATGTATTTCAGAAGAAATATATACTTCCTCCTCCTGTCTCCAGAAATCAAGAGATGGCTATAATTTTTATACTTTTTCTAGAAACTACTGCAGCCTCCTCACCTTGAAATGAGTTTGGATCTCACAGTGATATAATTACTAGACAGGAGTTTCATAAAATCCTCGAAATTATCAGCAAAACAACAAAGTGCCCAAACATTTGGTTTTTATCTGCATATACAATAGCCAGTAAGTTAGAAAAGTCTTCATTGTCTTCCAAACAAAGTTATGGACAACATACCACAGTTGCAGAGCCCACTTTAACTAGCTCACTATTCCACAAGATGGGGCTATTACCTTATTCAACTTAAAACATTATCAGTACAAGAAGAAATCTGAGCAGGTCAGGCATTAAGAGATGTTTACTGTATGCTGAGGTCTATACATTTTAAAGCAAAAATAAATCAAAACCCTGGCATGATGAAAACCATACTAAAACCACATCCCAGAAACCTACTGCTGAAAGTGTTTATGAACACATATTTTTGAAAGTGAGCACTCTTCCCTACCACCTGGTAAGATAAGCAGGTGAGCAGTAATAATTTAAAATTGTCTGCCATCCATCTTAGGGAAAGACCAGCACTGCATGTGCAGTGAAATGAGCCCAGCAGGAGCGGGCTTGCTTCCTGATGTACTGTCTCTTTCTCAAATCCCAGTCAGCACTCAACATCTTCTCAATGACTGATTCCCACATGCTGCTGAACTGCTTTTGTTGTGGTCACCAATGACCTCTCAGGTGCCTGGTACAATGGGCACTTTCCTGTCCTCAGTAGCAATAAGTATTGGCCAGACTTTCTTTTTAAGAACACTCTCCAGTCATGACTTCTGTCACCACATACTCTTCTGGCTTTCCTACTAGCAGAATGGTCTTGAACTTCTAACCTCAAGTAATCATCTTCCTTCAGCCTCTGAAAGTGCTGGGATTACAGGCTTGAGCCATTATACCTGGCAGTTTTTGTTAAATAAATTAAAACATATCCACAAAATAATGCAAGGCTGGCTCAACATACATAAATCTATAAACATAATTCATCACAGAAATAGGTGTAAAACCAAGAATTACAAGATGGCTATGGAACAGGTTGGACTGTGAGAGTATCCCCAAAAGCGAGTGTACATAAAGACTCTGCATAACTAGGTGTGTACCAGTGGGCGAGTGAAAGTCCACCTGAGGGGACACTCGGGTTCATGCACCCAGGGCTGTCCTCCAGAGGTGACTGCAACCCCTCACTGCCCTGAGATTGGAGCCCCCAGTGAGTAGGATCATCTGCTGCACCCGGGACTCTACTGAGAAGAGCCAGCCCAATACAGCTGATTCTCATCACCTGGCGCCTGGCCCACACCATCACCTATGACAGCAAAGCAGCTGGAACCCCGATCTGATCCATGGAAAGAGATCAGGGAGAGCTGGAGAGGAGCCCCATCCCTGTGAGGAAACATTGACCACAGCCATTTTCTCTATTCTGGGACCAGGCAGAGACCTGCATTGCCCCACCCAGCTCCACCCAGCCTCCAACTTGGACTTAAGGTAATAGAAAGACAGAAAGTCCCATCTCCACACTGGATCAGACACAGACACATCAGATCTGAGTGGGAGACTTGACAGGCAGCAAGCTGGGTGAGTCCAGGTCTGATCCAACCTCCTCCCACAGTAGTCCTGGGGCATCTGACCCACATAAGAACAACCTTATCAACCTGTGTTGAAAGCAGAGGGGAGGGGCTGGAGATCAGAGCTATAAGGAAGTTGGACTTACAGGAATGACCTCAGAGTGAGGTGTGTTTTTTGTGTCTGTTTTGCTCAATTTTGTTTGTTTGTTTGTTTTTCTCTCTTCTGTTTTCAATAACGTTTTTGTACATGCTTTGTTTCTGTTATTTTATTGCATTTTTTTAGACTTCTTGTTTGTGTATGGGTAGTTTTGAGGGAGAGTACATCAATAGGGAAATTTTTGTTGGTTTGTGTGTTTGTATGATTGTCTGTATGTTTTAGTTTTGTTTTTACTCTTTTCTGTCTTTGTTTCTATCTCTTTTCATTTGTTAGTTGATATGTCTGTCTGTTTTCCCTCTTACTCTTCTCTCTCTCCACCTTCCTCTTGCCCCCTCCTTCCTTTTTCCATTCTTTTCCTTTTTGTTACTTCATTTTGTTTTCAGGGAATAAACCTATATCCCCACTGCATGGACAGATTGTAAGGCAGTGGGAAGTGGGTTTCAGGGGGCCCACATACCTGTCAGTGGATACAGGAATCTGCAGATAGATTCTGAATCACAGCTCCTCCCTCAATTAAAGCTCAAAATTGAAAAAGTACAGCCCCCAACCCACAGTCCAGCTTCAGAATTGAACAAAGCCAGAGGATCCACATAAGGAAGAATAGGAGACTGAGCAAACAGAAGTAAAAGCTACCCTACCATCCCTGAAAAACAAAATTAAAAAAGAGATTTTTAAAAGGGGGGGAATCTACACAAATGAAGAAAAACCAAAAGAAGAATGTGGGTCTCACACAGATCCCTGGGAGGTCAGACACTGAGAATACAGACTTCGGAATGCAAACAAAGAAGAGCCCCCAGAATGACTGGTCTGAAACCAATAGCCCAGATATCAAGACATTAATAGAGAGAATAAAAAGAATTGAGGAGAGACAAGAGGAAAGAATGAAGGAGTTGATAAATGAGATAACAGCAGTAAAGAATACAGTGAATAAAATAAATAACAAACTGATAAGCATGGAAAACAGAATTAGCCAAGCAGAAGAAAGAATCTCAGAGCTTGAGGACCAAAACATTAAACTAACCCTAACTATCAAAAACAGAAAAGAAGCTTTAAAAGACAGAACAGAACCTTTAAGAGATGAGTGATTATTTCAAAAGACTGAACCTAAGAGTAAGTGGACTTTCTGAGGCAGAAAGAGAGACAGAGACCACCCTGGAACAAACATTCCATAAAATTATCCAAGAAAACTTCCCTCATTTCATCAGTGATGTGACCATTCAAACACAAGAGATTCAGAGAAGCCCTGTGAGACAACAAACGAGAAGACCAATTCCTAGACACATAGTGATTCACCTACACAAAGTAGGTATAAAAGAAAAAATCCTAAAGGCAGCAACAGAAAAAGGTCAGACTACCTACTGGGGAAGACCAATTAGAATAGCAGCAGATTTATCTACAGAAACACTTCAGGCTAGGAAAGCTTGGAGCCCAATCTTCAAAGTTCTCAGAGATAAACAATTTTAATGAAGAATTACCTACCCAGCTAAGCTCAGCTTCATCAGTGACAAGAATTAAAATCTTTCCCAGAAATTCAATCCCTAAGAGCTTACACTGCCCCCTGACCAGCTCTAAAAGAAACACTTAAGAAAGTATTAAACACAGAAGAAAGGAAAAAAAGAACAGCAATGCCTTTCACAAGAATGCAGGACAAAGATTGAAAACACACATGAATTAATCCAAAAAATCAAAAGAAAGACAACAAACAAACAGCAACTGCAACAACAACAACAAACTCTATAAGAGCCTCACAACACAGATAAACTCTAACATTTCAATAATTAACCTGAATGTGAATGGACTAAAAGCACCACAAAAAAGACATAGAATGGTAAAACGGATAAAATATCATAAGGCAATAATATATTTTCTCCAAGGGACTCATCTCACCAGAAAGGACACTCACAGACTCAAAGTAAGAGGATGGGAAACAAAATTTCAGGTGAATGGAACACAAGAGAAAGCAGGAGTTGTGATCTTAATATCAGACAAAATACCCTTTAAGCTATCAAAATTAAAAAAAGATAGAGAAGGTCACTACATAATGATAAAACATTCAATCCATCAACAAGAAATTTCCATCCTAAACATATATGCACCCAACATTGGAGCACCAACTTTCATAAAGTAGCTTCTAGGCAAACTTTAAAAAGATATTAACTCTAACAATATATAGCTTAGGTCTTAAATATCCCACTCACAACCCTAGACAGATCAAGACTAAAAATCAACAAAGACAATCAACATGATGCTTGGTCAAATGGATTTAATTGATAACTACCGAACACTCCACCTAACGAGCATTGGATATACATTCTACTCATCACCACATGGTACATACTCTAAGATTGACCACATCCTAGGCCATAAATCAAGCATAAACAAATTTCATAAGATTGAAATTCTGCCATGCACCTTCTCAGACCACAGTGGAAATAAATAAATATCTAAACCAAAAAAGTTCCCCCAAAACCGACAAAGACATGATATTAAACAGTATGATGCTAAGCAACTCCTGGGTCAACATGGAAATCAAAAAAGAGATTAAAAGATACCTGGAAACAAATGAAAATGAAGAAACATCTTACTAAAACCTCTGGGGTGCCATGAAATCAGTACTAACAAGGGAATTCATACCTCTACGAATACACATGAAGAAAATGGAAAGATCGCAAGTTAACAGTCTAACAAATCACCTAAGGGAGTCAGGAAAGCAAGACCAACAAAACTCTATATTCAGCAGAAGAATCCAGATCACCAAAATTAAAGCCCAAATCCGGGACACAGAAGACAAAAAGATAATACAAAAAATCAATGAAACAAAAAGTTGGGTCTTTGAAAGGATAAACAAGACTGATAGTCCCCAAGTGAGACTGACCAAGCAAAAGAGAGAAAAAGTTCAGATAAACACAATCAGACATGCAAAAGATGAAGTCACAACTGACTCTGAAGAAATAGAAAAGATTGTCAGAGACTACTATGTACACTTGTATGGAAACAAACCTGAAAACTCAAAGGAAAAAGAGGACTTTCTGACATCACACAGCCTCCCAAGGTTGAAACAGGAAGAAATTCAGATGCTAAATAGACCAACAACAATCCAGGAAATTGATGTCATAAGAAAACTACCTACAAAAAAAAAGTCCTGGACCAGATGACTTTCCAGCAGAATTCTACAAAACATACAAGGAGGAACTCATGTTAGTCTTATTGAAAGTATTCCAGGCAGTTGAGAAAAATGGAACTCTCCCCATGTCATTTTATGAAGCTAGCATCACATTGATACCAAAACCAGGTAAAGAGCCAACAAAGAAAGAGAACCATAGGCCAATATCCTTGATGAACATAGATGCTAAAATTCTCAACAAGATCCTAGCAAACCGGATTCAACAACACATCACAACAATCATCCACCACGACCAAGTAGGCTTCACCCCTGGGATGCAGGGCTGGTTCAACATTGTAAGACCATAAATGTAATTAAATACATCAACAGATGTAAAAAGAAAAACCACAGAATGATATCATTAGATGCGGAAAAAGCTTTTGATAAAATCCAGAACCCCTTCTTGATAAAAACTCTTGAAAATCTTGGCATAGATGGAACATACCTCAAAATAGTAAGAGCCATCTATGAGAAATCCAAAGTCAGCATACTGCTAAACAGACTGAAATTGGAACCATTTTCCCTGAAAACTGGAACAAGACGAGATGCCCACTCTCACCCCTCCTGCTCAACATAGTTTTGTAAGTCTTAGCTAGAGCAATCAGACAAGGAAAGGAGATCAGGGGTATCCAAATAGGAAAAGAGGATGTCAAGTTATCCTTCTTTGCAGATGACAAGATGCTATACCTCGACAACCCAAGAGAATCTGTCAAAAACCTCCTTGCACTGATAAAGGACTTTGGCAAAGTCTCAGGGTATAAAGTAAATGTGCAAAAAACAGTCGCATTTCTATACACCAATAATAAACAGAAACCCAAATAAAAAACATAATCCCACTCACAATAGCCACTAAAAAATGAAATACCTTAGCATCTTCCTAACCAGAGATGTGAAATACCTTTACAATGAAAACTAGAAACACTGATCAAAGAAATCAAAGATGACACAAACAAATGAAAAAATATTCCATGCTCATAGATTGGAAGAATCAACATTGTTAAGATGTCCAGCCCACCGAAGGCAATCTACAGATTTAACACAATACCCATTAAATTACCAGCAGCATTCTTCTCAGACCTGGAACAACACAGGAATTTATAAATGACCAGGAACAGCCAAAACAATCCTCAGGGGGAAAAAAAAAACCCAAAGTGGGAGGTATAACAGTCCCAGACTTTAAAATTTATCATAAGCTACAATAATCAAAACAGACTGGTATTGGTACAAGAACAGGCATATAGACCAATGGAATAGGATTGAGATTCCAGAAGCAAAATCTCAATTTCTCAACCAACTCATCTTCGACAAAGCCTCCACCACCAACCAGTGGGGAGAGGAGAAACTATTCAGTAAATGGTACTGGGAAAACTGGCTGATAACATGCAGAAGATTAAAACAAGACCCCTGCCTATCACTATACACAAAAATCAACTCTAAATGGATCAAAGACCTAAACGTAAAACCTCAAACAATAAGAACCATAGAAAATGCAGGAGACACCCTTATGGAAATTGGAACTGGCAACCAATTCCTGATTAAAACCCTAAGTGTCCATGTCATAAGAGATAAGATAGTCAAGTGGGACCTCATCAAACTAACAAGCTTCTGCAAAACCAAAGAAACCATCAAGAAAACAGGGAGACCGTCCACAGATTGGGAAAAAATATTTGCCAACTGTATATATCTGACAAAGGCCTAACATCTAGGATCTGCAAGGAACTCAAATGGGCCAAAAAGAAAAAAAAGAAACCAAACACCCCCATTACAAAGTGGGCAAAAGATATGAATAGACACTTCTCAAAAGAAGACAAACAAGCAGCCAACAGATAGATGAAAAAATGCTCAGCCTCACTAGTTATCAAAGATATGCAAATTAAAACTACACTGAGATACCACTTAACTCCAGTCAGGATGACCATCATAAATAACTCAAAAAACAACAGATGCTGGTTAGGATGTGGCGAAAACGGAATGCTTCTACACTGCTGATGGGAGTATAAACTAGTACAGCCTCCGTGGAAAACAGTGTGGTGCTTCCTACAAGATCTAAACATGGACCTTCCATATGACCCCACAATCCTCCTACTGGGAATATACTTGGAAGAACTCAAATCACTCTATGGAAAAGATACCTGCACATGCATGTTTATCGCAGCATTGTTCACAATAGCAAGAACATAGAACCAACTGTGCTGCCCATCAAAAGAGAATTGGATTAAAAAAAAATGTGGTACATATACATGATGGAATATTACATAGCCATAAAGAAAGGCAAAATCATGAACTTCACAGCAACCTGGATGGACTTAGAGTCTATAATACTGAGTGATCTTTCACAGAAACAAAGAACTGAGTATCACATGTTCTCACTCACAAGCAGACCTTGAACAATGATCATAATACTATAAGAAAAGGATAGGCAATAGTGGGAAACTTCCGTTAGGGGGGTGTGATTGGCAGTAGTGTGAATCTGCCAGGGGAGGGGGGCACACTTCATCAGCAAGGGTACCTGCATAATGAACATTTGTATACCCAACCCTGAATTACACCCCACATCTTTAAAATTAAAAAAATAACAGGGAAACACCTCATATCAACAGGGTTCCTGAATGAAACGTAATTGTATACCTAACCCTTAACTGTACCTCTCAACATCATAATAAAAAATTTTTTTTAAAAAAAATTTAAAAATATTTAAAAAAAACCAAGAATCACATGATTATCTTATTAGATGCAGAAAAAGCATTTGAAAAAACTCAACATCTCTTCTTGGTAAAGACTCTCACACACATAGGCATGGAAGGAACAGTCCTCAAAGTAATATGACAAGCCTGCAGTCAACATTTTGCTCAATGGGCAGAAGCTAAAAGCATTCCCTTTAAGAACTGGAACAAGACAAGGATGTCTGCCTCAGGCTCCTCCTATTCAGCATATACTGAAAATACTAGCCAGAGCAGTCAGGCAGGAGAAGGAAATCAGGGGCATCCAAATAGGAAAAGAGGAAGTTATCCCTCTTTGCAGATGATATGACTCTATATCTAGAAATCCAAGAAAGTCTGTTAACCCCTCACTGATAAATGACTTAGGTAAAGCCACAGGATACAAAATCAAACAAAAACAGTTGCATTTCTATATACCAACAAGTATGCTGAGAAGAAAATTGAAAACACAATCCCTGGCAACCCCTTTGGGTCCTCTCTCTCTGGGAGCTTTTCTGGTCTCTCAATAAATCCGGCTTTCAAAAAAAAAATTTTTTTTTTTAAAGCACATAATCCCATTTGCAACAGCCATACACACAAAAAAGTCTTGGCATTCATCTAACTAAAGAGGTGAAAGAACTTTACAATGAGAACTACAAAACACTGCTCAAAGGAATCAAGGATGGCACACACAAATGGAAAAACATCCCATGCCCATGAATTGAAAGAATCAGTGTTGTCAAGATGCCTATCCTACCAAAGCAATCTACAGATTCAATGAAATTCCTATCAAATTGCCAATAACATTTTTCACAGACCTAGAAAAGGCAATGCAAAAATTCATATGGAAGTAAAAAAGAGCTAAAGTAATCCTTAGGAAAGGGAACAAAGTTAGAGGCATCACATTTTCAGAATTTAAACTTTATTACAAGTTTACAGTAATTAAGGCAGCATGGTGCTGGTATGGGAATAGACACACATACCAGTGGAACAGGACAGAGATGCCAGAAATAAAACCACAAACCATTCAACCAACTAATCTTTGATAAAGCTGACAAAACCAAACATTGAGGAAAGGAAGCCACATTTACCAAATGGTGCTGGGAAAACTGCAAAAGAATGAAACTGAATCCTGCCTATCACTATATGCAAAAATTAAACCTAAAGGGACCATAGACTTAAATGTAAGACCTCAAACTATAAGAATCTTAAAAGAAAACTTAGGGAGCACCCTCCTGAACATTGGAGTAGGCAATGGATCCATGGCCAAGTCCTCAAAAGCAAATGCAGCAAAAGCTAAGATGAACAGGTAGGCCCTTATCAAACTAAAAAGTTTTTGCACAGCAAAAAAAAAAAAAAACCAACAAGAGAGTAAAGAGACAACCCAGAGAATGTGAAAAAAACATTTGCAAGTTATGCATTTAGCAAAGGCCTAATATCCAGGATCTATAAGGAACTCAAACGAGTTGATGGGGGAGGGAGTAACCAAACTCTATTAAAAAGTGGGCAAAGGAATGAACAGACACTTTTTTTTTTTTTTTGAGTTGGAGTCTCACTCTGTCGCCCATACTGGAGTGCAATGGCTGCTCCCGGCCACCGCAGCCTCGACCTGTTGGGCTCTGGTGATCCTTCCACCTTAGCCTCCCGAGTAGCCAGAATTACAGGCATGAGCTACCATGCCCGGGTGATTTTTTGATTTATTCTGGAGATGAGGTCTTGCTGCCCTGGCGGGTCTCAAACCCGCAGGCTCAGGCAATCCACTCACCGCAGCCTCCCAAAGGCACAGGATTACAAGCTGAGCCACCGAGCCCAGCCAGACACTTCTTAAATGAAGACATTCAAGCAGGCAACAAATACATGAGAAATGCTTAGCTTCACTAATCATCAGAAAAAGGCAAATCAAAACTAGATACCACCTAACACCAGTCAGCAGGATGATTAGCATTAAAAAATATAAATAAATAAATAAATAAATAAATAACAGGTGTTGGCAAGGCTTCTGAGAAATGGGAACACTTCACTGTTAGTGGGAATGTAAACTAGTTCAACCTCTGTGGAGAGCAGTGTGGCATTTTCTCAAAGGACTAAAAATTGAGTTATCATGTGATATAGTAATCCTATTTCTGAGTATATATACAAAAGAACATAAATCACTCTTAAAAAAAAAAAAAAAAAACCTATACATGTATGTTCATTGCAGCACTGTTCACAATAGCAAAAACATGGAACTAACCCGGATGCCCATCCAAATTGGATTGGATAAAGAAAATGTGGTACATATATGCAACCATAAAGAAAAACAAAATCATGTCCTGCCCAGAAACATAGTTGCAGTTGGAGACCATCATACTAAGTGAATTATCACAGAAACAAACAACTGAATACCACATGCTCTCACTCATTTGTGGCCTCTGATCACTGGTCACATGAGCACAAAGGTGGGAACAACAGAATATGGACACTGCTAAAGGTGGGAGGGAGGGAGGAGGGATAAGGGACACACAGCATCAATTGGGTAACATGTCAACAAGGAGGGGAGAAAGGTCCTACTAGAAGTCCAACCTCACCTGCATGCAATTTACTAATGTAGTAAATCCTCACATGTACTCTACAAGTAAAATTAAATTAAATTAAAATAATAAAGTAAAATAAATTAAATAAAAACATTAAAGAAAATTAGGGAACAATGTTTTGGTTTTTTGTGTTTTTTTTTCATTAATCAGTATGTTTTGTTATGGTTTTGTGGGGTACAGTTAAGGGTTAGGTGTACAATTACGTTTCATTCAGGCACCCTGTTGATAAGAGGTGTTTTCCCATCCCCCAACAGATATTTGCTACTGTTAATTCCATCCCCCTACCCCCCATAGTTTCCCAGTACCGTCAGTCATTTTCTTAGAGTATTGCATTGGATGTTCAAGGTCCATTATATGAGTGAGAACATGTGATATTTGGATCTTTGTTTCTGTGAGAGGTCACTCAGTATTATAGACTCTAGTTCCATCCAGGTTGCAGCGAAATTCATGATTTTGTTCTTTTTTATAGCTGCATAGTATTCCATCGTGTATATGTACCACATTTTTTTAATCCAGTCCTCTTTTGATGGGCAGCATGGTTGTTTCCAGGTTCTTGCTATTGTGAACAATGTTGAGATAAACATACGTGTGCAGGTATCTTTTTTATAGAGTGATTTGTGTTCTTCAGGGTATATTCCCAATAGGGGGATTGCAGGGTCATATGAAAGGTCAATTTTTAGAGCTTTTAGGAATTGCCACACTGCTTTCCACAGAGGTTGCACTAGTTTACACTCCCACCAACAGTGTAGAAGTGTTCCCTTTTCGTCAAACCCTCTCCAGCAGCTGTTATTTTTTGAGTTGTTGATAACTGCCATTCTGACTGGAGTTAGGTGGTATCTCAGTGTGGTTTTGATTTGCATCTTCCTGATGACTAGTGAGGTTGAGCATTTCTTCATGTGTTTGTTGGCTGCTCGAATGTCTTCTTTTGTGAAGTGTCTGTTCATATCTTTTGCCCATTTTATAATGGGGTTGTTTGTTTTCTTCTTTTCAGTACATTTCAGTTCCTTGTAGATCCAGGATGTTAAGCCTTTGTCAGACCTAGAGTTGGCAAATACTTTTTCCCAGTCTGTAGGCTGTCTCCCTGCTCTCTTGATGGTTTCTTTGGCTTTGCAGAAGCTTGTCAGTTTAATAAGGTCCCATTTGTCTATCTTCTCTCTTAAGTCCTGTGGGTTTCGGGTTTTGTACAGGAATTGGATGCCAGTTCCGATTTCCATGAGAGTATTTCCTTCCTTTTCTAAGGTTCTTATGGTTTGAGGTTTTACATTTAGGTCTCTGATCCATTTGGAGTTAACCTTTGTGCATGGGGATAGATAGGGGTCCTGTTTCAATCTTCTGCATGTGGTCAGCCAATTTTCCCAGCACCATTTACTGAATAGGTTCTCCTCTCCCCATTGGTAGGTGGTGGGGGCTTTGTCGAAGATGAGTTGGTTGAGAAATTGAGGTTTTGCTTCTGGAATCTCAATTCTGTTCCATTGATCTATATGCCTGTTCCTGTACCAATACCAAGCTGTTTTGATGATTGTAGCTTTATAGTAAAGTTTGAAATCTGGTATTGTGATACCACCTGCTTTGTTTTTTTTGCTGAGGATTGTTCTGGCTATTCTTGGATGTTTGTGTTTCCATATGAATTCCTGTGTTGTTTTTTCTAGGTCTGAGAAGAATGTTGTTGGTAATTTAATGGGTATTGCATTGAATTTGTAGATTGCCTTAGGTAAGATGGACATCTTCACAATGTTGATTCTTCCGATCCATGAGCATGGGATATTTTTCCACTTGTTCATGTCAGCTTTGATTTCTTTGAGCAGTGTTTTGTAATTTTCATTGTAAAGGTCTTTCACGTCTCTGGTTAGGAAGATGCCAAGGTATTTCATTTTTTTTGTGGCTATTGTGAATGGAACTGTGTTTTTTATTTGGGTTTCTGTTTGCTTATTATTGGTGTAGAGAAATGCGATTGTCTTTTGTACATTTATTTTGTAACCTGAGACTTTGCCAAAGGCTTTTATCAATGTAAGGAGGCCTTTGACAGATTCTCTTGGGTTTTCAAGGTACACCATCATATCATCTGCATAGAGAGATAATTTGACTTCTTCTTTTCCTATTTGAATACCTCTGATTGCCTCCTCTTCTCTGATTACTTTAGCCGGGACTTCCAATACTATGCTGAACAGGAGGGGAGACAGTGGGCATCCTTGTCTAGTTCCAGTTTTCAGGGGAATTGGTTCCAATTTTTGTCCATTTAGGAGTATGCTGGCTGTGGGTTTCTTGTAGATGGCTTTTACTATTTTGAGGTATGTTCCCCGTATGCCTAGATGTTCAAGAGTTTTCATCAAGAAGGGGTGCTGGATTTTATCAAAAGCTTTTTCTGCATATAGTGATATGATCATGTGGCTTTTGTTTTGACATCTATTGATGTATTTAATTACATTTTTGGTTTACGTATTTGAACCAGCCTTGCATGCCAGGAATGAAGCCTACTTGGTCATGGTGGATGATTTTTGTGATGTATTGCTGAATCTGGTTTGTTAGAATCTTGTTGAGAATTTTAGCATCTATGTTCATCAAAGATATTGGCCTGTAGTTCTCTTTCTTTGTTGGATCTTTACCTGGCTTGGGTATCAATGTGATGTTGGCTTCGTAAAATGATTTGGGGAGCATTCCATCTTTTTCAATGGCCTGGAATACCTTCAGTAGGATTGGTATCAGCTCCTCCTTGAATGGCTTGTAGAATTCTGCTCAAAAGTCATCTGGACCAGGACTTTTTTTGTAGGAAGTTTTCTTATTACATAGCCAATTTCCTTGATCATTATTGGTCTATTTAGGGTCTCAATTTCTTCTTGTTCCAACCTAGGTAGGTTGTGAGATGTCAGAAAGTCCTCCATTTCCTTCTGGTTTTCAAGTTTGTTTCCATACAAGTGTACGTAGTAGTCTCTAATGATCTTTTGTATTTCTTCAGGGTCAGATGTGACTTCATCTTTTGTGTTTCTGATTATGCTTATTTGGTTTTTTCCTTGTGTTTTCTTGGTCAGTCTAGCTAGGGGACCATCAATCTTGTTTACCCTTTCAAAGAACCAGCTTTTTATTTCATTGATTTTTTGTATTATCTTTTTGTCTTCTATGTCCTGGATTTGGACTTTTATTTTGGTGATCTGGATTCTTCTGCTGAAATTAGGGTTTTTGTGGTCTTGCTTTTCCAGCTTCTTTAGGTGGCTTGTTAGGTTGTGAATTTCTGTTCCTTCCATTTTCTTCATATGTGTTTGTAGGGATATAAATTCCCCTCTTACTACAGCCTTCAGGGAATCCCAGAGATTTTGGTAAGATGTTTCTTCATTTTCATTTGTTTCCAGGTATCTTTTGATCCCTGTTTTGATTTCGTCATTGACCCAGGAGTTGTTTAGCATCATGCTGTTTAGTGTCCATGTCTTTGTGGGTTTTGGGGGGACTTTGTTGGTGTCAATGTTTATTTTTATTCCACTGTGGTCCGAGAAGGTGTTTGGTAGAATTTCGGTCCTTTTAAATTTGCTTATGCTTGGTTTATGGCCGAGTATGTGGTCGATCTTAGAATATGTTCCATGTGGTGATGAGTAGAATGTGTATTCTGTGGTCTTTGGATGGAGTGTTCTGTAGGTATCAATTAAGTCCATTTGGTCCAAAGTCACACTGAGGTTCCGGATCTCCTTGCTGATTTTTTGTCCTGATGATCTGTCTAGGGTTGTGAGTGGGGTATTAAAGTCCCCAGTTATGATAGTGGTAGAGTCAATATCTTTCTTTAGTTTTCCAAGAAGTTGCTTTATGAAGGTTGGTGCACCTATGTTGGGTGCATATATGTTTAGGATAGATATTTCTTGTTGATGGATTGAGTCTTTTATCATTATGTAGTGGCCTTCTGTATCTTTTTTGATTTTTAATAGCTTGAAGGGTATTTTGTCTGAAATTCAGATCGCTACTCCTCCTTTCTTTTGTATTCCATTCGCCTGAAAGTTTGTTTCCCATCCTCTTACTTTGAGTCTGTGGGTGTCCTTTCTAGTGAGGTGAGTCTCTTGAAGGCAATAGATTGTTGCCTGATGATATTTTATCCATTTTGCTATTCTATGTCTTTTCAGTGGTGCATTTAGTCCATTCACATTTAGGCTAATAATTGAAATGCAAGAGTTGATCCCTGTCATAAGGTTCTTACAGAGTTGTTCTTGCTTATTTGTTGTCTTTCTTTGGGTTTTGGAGTTGGTTCATGTGTGTTTTTAATCTTTTGCCTGTACTCTTGTGAAGAATGTTGTTGTTCTTTTTTCTTTTTCTTCTGTGTTCAGTACTTTCTTAAGTGTTTCTTGTAGAGGTAGTCTGGTGGTAGCGTAGGTTCTTAGGGATTGGATGTCTGGAAAAGATTTCAATTCTCCCTCACTAATGAAGCTTAGTTTGGCTGGGTAGGTTATTCGTGGTTGAAATTGTTTCTCTTTTAGAACTTTGAAGATAGGGCTCCAGGCTCTCCTGGCCTGAAGGGTTTCTGTGGATAAATCTGCTGCTATTCTAATTGATTTTCCCTGGTAAGTAGTCTGGCCTTTTTCTTCTGCTGCCTTTAGGATTTTTCCTTTCATAGCTACTTTGTTTAGGCGAATTTTTATGTGTCTGGGAGTTGTTCTTCTCGTTTGTTGTCTTGCAGGGGTTCTCTGAATCTCTTGTGTTTGAATTTTTTCATCCTTAATGAGATGAGGGAAGTTTTCTTGAATGATTTCATGAAATGTTTGTTCCAGCGAGGCTTCTGTTTCTCTTTCTGCCTCAGGAAGCCCAGTTATTCTTAGGTTTGGTCTCTTGAAGTGATCATTCATCTCTTGCAGGTTTTGTTCTGTCTTTTTGAGCTTCTTTTCTATGCTTTTGACAGTTTGGGTTAGTTCTGTGTTTTGGTCTTCGAGCTCTGAGATTCTTTCTTCGGCTTGGCTGATTCTGCTTTCCAGGCTTTTTAGTCTGTTGTTCATTTCCATCACAGTATTCTTTACTGCTGTCATTTCTGACAACAGCTCCTTCCTATTTTCTTCTTGTCTCTCCTCAATTTTTTAAATTCTCTCCATTAATGTCTTGATGTCTGGGTTTGTTGCATGTAACCAGTCATTCTGGGGACTCTTCATTGTCTGTGTTCCAGAATCTGTTTTCTCAGTGTCTGATTTCCCAGGGGTCTGTGTAGGACCTATATTCTTCTTTGGTTTTTCTTCATTTGTGCGGTGTTTCCCCCCTCTCTACTTTTTCCTTCCCTCCATGTCACCGTCTTCTTTAATTCTGTAATTCAGGGGTAAAGTGATTGGTTTTACTTTTGTTTGTTCCATCTCCTATTCTTTATGTATGTCCTCTTACTTTTTTCAATTCTGAAGTTGCACTGTAGGTTGGAGGTGGTCCTTTTTGCAGTTTTGAGATGTATTTAAGGGGAGAGCTGTGATTCAAAATCTGTCTGCAGGTCCTGGTATTCACTGACAGTCGTGAGGATAATGTGGAATCCACTTCCCACTGCCCTGGAATCTGTCCGTGCAGTGGGGCTGTAGGTTTACTCCCTGAAATAAAATGTGGTTAGCAGAGGGGAGAGAATGGAGCAGATAGTGGGTTGAAGAGGGGAGTGGAGAGATAGAGGAGTAAGGGGGGAAACAAATGAGTGTGCCAACAAATAGAGAGAGAGGCCTATGCTGAAACAGATAAAAAATATACCACAGCTACAGTTGAACCAACTCTCATACAAACAAAAATAAAACATATAGTGATGCTAATATACAAGCTAACCAACCACCTTGTTAGTGTGCTGTTCCTCTATACATAGATATGGTTTACAGAGAGAAGAAAAGAGAAGAAAAGGAAAAGGAAAAAAGAAAAAAGGGAACAATACAGTAGGAATAGAATTAAGTCATTAGACTGATAGAATCAATGAAGCACACTCTGAGACCTTTCGTTTAAGTCCAATGTCCTTTCAGGTCTGATTTCTAGTTTTCTTTTCAAGCTCGTAAATTAGTTTGCATTTAGAGTCAATTGCCCCTGATCTGCTGTGAAGGACAGTTCAGATTAACCTAGGTTCAGCAGTTTGGTCTATGTCTTTATCAAGCTTGTTTCTCCCATTTCGTTGTTGTTACCTTGAATTGCCAGCAGGTGGTGCTATCTCATCTGCTCGCCCCAGAGTGGGTGGGGCCGGACAGGAACAAGATGGCTGCCTGCCTCCGAGCAGGCAACAGGAGCCCCACGCCGGGTGGGCAGGACAGTCTCGGATGCAGGATAGGTGGCAGCGATCCCAGCAGATCTTCCCTGAAGCGGTTCATTGTGGATCTCCTCGGGCCGCGTGGTACGATATGCTACCCCTCCCAGAGGCCACGGCGGCGGTGGCGCCGGCAGTGGCAGTGGCGGTGGAGGGAGGGGCGGCGGCGGCGGGACCGTTTGGAATGCAGTCAAAACTGTCCAGTCATTCTGATGGCAGCGGCCGAGCTCTGTCTATAGAGCAGGCTGCGATGCTGGTGTCCCCAGCCCCCCAGGGCGAGAGTCAGAGACCCACTGCAGATCTCCCTTGCAGAGGGCTTCAGACGCCGGGTTGCCCTGTCGCCATCTTGCCGTGTCCCCCCCGGCAACAATGTTTTTAAGAGTTTTGCATGTATCATAATCTTTCTCTTTTAATTGAAAAATCTGTACACTTACTTTAATTGTGTATCTTGTTCAGAATACTAGCCTAACAACATATGTAACAGAGGTAAGACCTTTGCTAATTAAAATAATTTGCTACTTTCTTTATGAAACTAATTGAATAAATTATTTGGACATATTTTTTGATATGTGGGAATAATTGCTACTACTGATTTACTTTTAGGGGAATTTTGTACAGATCCGAGATAAGGAATCAACAATGAACGAATTAATTGTGAAAATGCTAAATTTAGCAAATCTTATTTTTTTGGTCACTAAAGACTACTTTATATTTTAATTAAATAATTTAGCTTTAGCCTTGGATAGTAAAATTATCAAATATGGAAAATGTTTATTAACATAGAAATATAAATGAATTGTTAATTTAAAATGTCAATTTAATATTGATCAAAGTTGTCTCAAATTTTCAGGAAAAATAATACATACATTTAAGTAAGCTTAGGACAAGGTAAATTGTATCTTGTTTATATTCTTGAACTTCTGACTATACTCTGATTCAACCTGCTGTAGGAAAGTTAAAAAAAAAGTTTTACCAAAGAAACCATCAAGAGAGCAGGGAGACAGTCTACAGACTGGGAAAAAAGTATTTGCCAACACAAGGTCTGACAAAGGCTTAACATCCAGGATCTACAAGGAACTCAAACGTGCTGAAAAGAAAAAAACAAACAAGCCCATTATAAATTGGGCAAAAGATATGAACAGACACTTCACAAAGGAAGACATCCGAGCAGCCAACAGACACATGAAGACAAGTTCAACCTCACTAATCATCAGGGAGATGCAAATCAAAACCACACTGAGATACCACCTAACTCCAGTCAGAATGGCAGTTATCAACAACTCAAAAAATAACAGCTGCTGGAGAGGGTGTGGCGAAAAGGGAACACTTCTACACTGTTGGTGGTAGTGTAAACTAGTGCAACCTCTGTGGAAAGCAGTGTGGCAATTCCTAAAAGCTCTAAATACCTCCCATATGATCCTGCAATCCCCCTACTGGGAATATATCCTGAAGAACACAAATCACTCTATAAAAAAGATACCTGCACACATATGTTTATTGCAGCATTGTTCACAATAGCAAGAACCTGGAAGCAACCATACTGCCCATCAAAAGAGGACTGGATTAAAAAAGTGGTACATATACACGATGGAATACTACACAGCCATAAAAAAGAACAAAATCATGAATTTCGCAGCAACCTGGATGGAACTAGTGTCTATACTACTGAATGGCCTCTCAAAGAAACAAAGATCCGAGTATCACATGTTCTCACTCATATAATGGACCTTGAACATCCAATGTAATACATAAGAAAATGACTGACAGTAGTGGGAAACTATGGGGGGGGAGGGAGATGGGATTAACGGTAGCAAATATCTGTCTGGGGACGGGGAAACACCTCTTATCAACAGAGTGCCTGAATGAAACGTATTTGTATAACTAACCCTTAACTGTACCCCACAATATCATAATAAAAATATTGAAAAAACAAACAAACAAACAAAAAACCCCCCAAAAAACAGCAAAGCTGTATAAGAGCCAGGTTAACCTGAACTTATGTTCCTGGCTTGCCAAATCTGACTGACTGGCTGACCTTAAGCACAGTGCTTTACCTCTCTGAGCCTGTTTCCTCGCTGAAAAATGGCATTAATAAGTGCTTCCTTTAAGGGACTATCATGAGAACTGAGTGAGGCCACACTCTCTAGGCCACACTCTCTTCAGCATGGTGACTGGCACATGGTAAGCACTCTGATAAGATGAAAAAACATCACCACTAAATGCAGAATCTTAAATTATTTTTACACTTCTTTAGGAAATTATTTAATTTGCTAAATTCTAGGCAACATAAAATTTTCCCTAACATCAAAAATTATTCCATTTTTTGTAAGTTTTTATCTTTATCTCATATCTATACACATCCTCTCTGCTCATATAACTTGGTAGTTTTACAATTGCAGTATTATAAACAGAATATCTGCGAAGATTCCTATATAAAGATAAATACTAGTTTTAATTATTTAATTAAAAGAACATGCTATTTTACTCATTGTTTAAAGAGACCCTTATAAATGTGGATAGGATATCCTGGGTAAGTAATTGTTCATCAGAAACAACTTTTGCTAAACATTCATATCACTTAAATGGTCTGTATGATATTAGTACAGTTGATATGATAAGTTATAAATGAATGAAGTGATTTAGCACTACCTATTCAAATATTTGACACATTTTAATTGACCTCATTTTTTGGCTCCAAAGCAGATATTTTGCCATTACGTCATATTAAAAGGTAACAAAAAACAAATGCGAATGAATGTGAGAGGGTGAAATGCCTAAAACAACTATAGGTCTTTGAAAGATTTAAATTACATGTACCACACCTTTTTTTTTCAAATAAACATAGCATTATAATTAAGAAAAAAAAAGTTTTACATAGAAGTGGTCATTCCTCCCCTCGCTCAAGTCTTATTGTTCTTCCAGAAACAATTTTAAGGTTTGAAAAATAGTATCTGAATCAAACAGCTTCATTAGAGGAATTTGAACTTTGAGATTATTAAAAGAGCCTACTCTGAGTTGTCATAGCTGATACTGAGTCTATACCTAATGATGTAAGTGAATGTGGACACTAATGTCTGAGGTTTGTATTCATGAATTCACAAACTAAAGAATGACGTACTCACCTGTGGATATCTGAGATGAAAAATGAGTAAACACCATCCAAGTGTCTTCAGAAAATTGAATTCATCTTGGAATTCTTTGGAGAAACAAATTCCGAGAGATGGAACTTGGGGAATGTTTTCTTGTAAATTCCTGAAATACAATTTGACTATGCCTGGTTGAGGATTATTCATAATTAACAAGTTTCAAGATACTCATGGATTTTAAACATTTGAGAGTTAAATGCTACTCTGGTGGTTAAAACACTTTGAAGATGGTGTTTGTTTAGCAGCAATCCAAGATTCCTGGCTCCACAGTTAAGTGACTGCCCAGTGACACCACAGTTCCTGTGATTGTGACAGAAGATGTCCAGGAAAAATGTAGCAGCAGCATACAAAGATGGCTTGTGTTGCATTCTCAATGAAGGTAGAAACTGGTGATGAGCACACAAGATAGCAAGTTCCTCTCCTCTGATTATAAGGTAAAGAATTACTGTGTCCAGCTCCTTTGGGGTTTAACATTTTCTCTAATCTGGAGATGTCGAAAGCTTCTAGGGTGCTAATCATCCAAGACCGTGTTACTTTGAAACACACCTCTGATTTCAATCTTTGAAAAGATATTTCTTACTGAATCTGTTGACTTTTCCACCTCAGAATGAAAACTGACATTACATTGTCAGCTGATATACTGCATCCTTCATACTGATTTTCCAGCAAGCTCATTTCTTCCAACTGCTCAGACATTGGCTTTCTCTGTGAAAGAAACACAAGAGGACCCCTACTTTCTGTACAATAAGCTTCATGATTTCAAATCCAAGGACAGAGAGCAACCCTGGATGCAACATACACTCCATTTACCTTGATGAATTTCCTCTTTGCTCTGCATATAGGTATGTGTGTAAGTTGACATTCTAGAATACTGACTTCCAGTCTAGCAAGAGAAAAGAACACACATGTGAGAAAATGAAGACAGAGCAGAACTCACCAGTGCCCTTCGCGGATAAAGAGAGCAAGCCGAACTTATACTATTTGTGTGTAGAGATGGGATCTTACGATGTTGCCAGGTAGTCTTGAACTCCTGGCTTCAAGTGATCCTCCCACTTCAGCCTCCTAAAATGCTGAGATTACAGGTATGAGCCACTGTGCCCAACCTTAAATTAATTTTTAAAACCCATTGATTTTAGATAGATTTATAGGATCAGGCAGGATTTCTGTAAAACTAAGATTTAAAATGTGAACATGAATGTGATTGTGCCCATGATGAAATAATTGTTGTAAAAATTTAGGTTAGTGTCAGTCACATATGACTACAACATCTTGGAGAGGGGAGGTCAAAGAGTGTTTCTTTGAAGAGTTCCTCTAAAGACGTCAGTAAAATAAATGCCTACCACTCTTCTACCCTTTGCTGGAGATGTACAGAGAGCGATTTTCTCTGACTATCAGAGATATTACTGAAACAATTGGCAAAATCTGACTGAGGTCTGTAGATTACATATTAATATTACACCAATTTTAATTTCCTGTTTTTAATCATTATAGTAGTTATATAACTCCTTGTTTCTAGAAAGTACGTGTTGAAGTAATTAGAAATAAAGATTGGGCATGATGACTCATGCCTGTATTCCCAGCACTTTGGGAAGCTGAAGCAGAAGAATTGCTTGAGTTCAGGACTTTGAGACCAGACTGGGAAACCTAGCAAGACCTCATCTCTACAAGAAATGAAAAAATTACCCAGGTGTGATGATGTGTACTTGTTGACCCAGCGACTCAGGAAACTGAGGAGGGAAGATAGCTTGACCCAGGAGTTGAAGGTTGCAGTGAGCTGTGCTCATGCCACTCACTGCACTCCATTCTTGAGGACAGAATAAAGAAAGACCCTGACTAAAAAAAAAAAAAAAAAAAGATATTAACAAATTATAACCCACTGAGAAAAATAAACCATAAATAAGTCCATACTGATACAAGTAGTTGCATAAACTGATAAGGAACAGAGATAGTTACACATTCTTAAATTACCTCTCCACAAAATAATAATTAAATGCAAGGTGAAAAAGTAACATTACAGAGGAGAAACCCAACTGATACAATTTTTAACGACCAATGCTAGCCTCACCAATAATAGGACAAATCAAAATTGTAAGTCACATGTTAGCGATGCAATGAGATCACAGGATCACTTCTGTGATACTCTTGCCAAAAACTGTATGATCTAAATTGAATCATAGTGAAGCAACAGAAAAATCAATTGAGGAACATTCTAAATTACCGAACTTTTCAAAAGAGTTAAGGTCATGAAGGTCAGTGAAAGACTGAAGAACTCTTCCGGACTGAAACAGTCTAAGAGATGTGACAGCTAAATGCAATTCATGGATCTGAATGGTACCCTTTTGATTTACAGGACACTACAAACAAGTAATAAAACTTGAGAAGAATCTGAGGATTAAATGATAGAATATATTAATGCTAAATTTTTGATTATGAAGGTTGTATTGTAGTTATGCAGAATATCCTGACTTATAGGGGTGATGGCATAATGTTAGCAATTTACTCTCAATGGGTCCGGGGAAAAAGTTCTTTGAAGTAAAACTTGAAAATTTCTCAAATTTTAAGACTGTTTCCAAAAAGTTAATCAACAGTAAATAAATACCCAGAAAAGTCTTAGGAATTTTTTTTTTTTTTGAGGGAAGATCTGTATAATTCAGTGACTAAAATTAAACTTATATGTTAATGACATTATGCCAATTATAATACACCCAAACATTGAAAATGATCACAGTACCAATATACCAAAATGCTGTCTGTCTAAATCTAAATCATCACCATGTACAGGGATAAAAATCATGAAACACAAAGGAACCCATAGTTAACTCCACTAGAGTATTTATAACCACTTGGTTATTTGGCTGTTTAAACAGCTGACATTGGGTATTTTGAGTATATAAAACTCTGGTAATACCAGTTTTCATTTGCAAAATTTGTTAAAAGTTAGTTTAAAATGGCCAAGGAATATCATTTAAAATGAAAATAAATAAATAAAATGCTATATAAACTTTCATCAGATCCATATGATACAAAATTATTTTCTTTTAATATTTTCACATATCATATATATGATGGGAAACAAGTAACACAGCATGTAAGCAGCCCAGTATTTACATTTTATTCTTTCAGATCTTATATTTTTTTCCTAAATTTGGTACATTGTTGCATGATGCTTTTTGAACTAGTTTTTCATTTATATTTGAATCATCAGTAGCTTCAAGAGGAGAAGCTATACAGGATCCACATTCAAATTCAGCAGAAGCTAGAAAGAAAAAGAAAGAATTATATTCTTTATCTAAAAGATTACACAGTTAATTAAGAGGAAGTCAGTCAAAAAGAGTTGAGAACTTTATTGGTGTTGATATGAATTGTTGAAAATGTGTGTAGAACAAGGCAAAATTACTACTAAGTATAATCTGCCCATAGTTGCACACTGAATTAATTATCATTGTGGCTAAGTATCAGAGCTTCTGGTTTTCGTTATTTATTTGGAAACCATGGGCTAAGGCACTAGCACAAGCACTGGAATTACAAAATGAAAATGATACAGTCCACTCCTCCACAATCATGTACTATAACCTGAAAAAACAGGCAGACAATTTCTATACAGAATCATGGGTATCATGACAGGTATAAAACAGGGCACTGTGGGTACACAAGGAAGGGTCACCTGCCCCAGTTTTATGTCAGGCTTTTTGGTGGAAATGATATATAGGTTGATGCCTAAAAGACAAGAAAAAAGCATGCCAAAGAGAGGTAAGAAGCAAATGCAAAGGGCTAAGGTGAGGAATAACACTGAAATTCTAAGTGCCTAGTTTGGTTAGATGTCAGGGCAAAGGGGAAGAGTATGGTAAGCGGCAAAAGGTAAGGATGAACCACTTGACAAGAACCCAATCAATTTGGACATTTGATTCCATGTCAAGACATTTGGAACATTTTCTTAGGGCAAAAGTAAACCAATGACAAAGCAAATTGACTGGAGATTTAAAATGTCACCTGTCCAGTGACTATGTATCAACTGTAATTGCTTGGCTAAGTATTGCTAGATGAGTTTGGGGTCTTTGGCCTTAAACGACTGCCATGAACCTGAGAAACTGATGATGCCTTTGTTTCTGAGGACAGTTTTAGTGTGCTGGCTGACAGTTCTGTGGGGAAGGAAGAAGTGAACAAAGTATAGAGTCGGGAAAAAAAAATAGCACAGAGACTTCTTGAGATTTTTTTTTTTAAATCTTTGGAATATGATTAATTAAGAAAGTATAACTAGATACACTTTGCTATGATGCATGTCTTCTCATCTCTTTCATGATGCATGTAAAAAATATATGTAATGTAGTATCCAAATAATGAAAAAAATGTCACTTGCTATTGCCAGTTTATTTCAAATCTCAATTAATCTAAATTTAATTCATACATTGTGGCAAAATACCTTCTGTTTTAGCAGTTATGTTCTCTTCTGACTTCTGCTGCATCTGAAATAAGGCAAAAATTATTTGAAATGTTTAAGTTAAATGAGAGATATTATCATGGGAATGATATGTCACAAAATATGGCCTTTAATATTTTTAGAGACTAGATCCAGCTGGATGATTTCCTAAATAGAAAAGTAATCACAAAACCAAAATTGCTACTTATTTACAGACTAGATAATAGAGATCATAGATGTACAATGCAATTTAAATTAATCTGACAAAATGACTATTAATATGAGTCTATTAAACGTACATTATTTCAGAAAGATGATGTTTTCTTTTATTAGTACAAAAGTTAAACAATTCAAGTCATATCACTAATTTGCAATTCTTAGCAAATATCTGCCCTTTATTGAATCTAATTTTTTTCACTGTAATGGACATTATCCCTGAAAATGAGATTTCCACTCCCCAGTTTTAGAAAATTAAGATTTTAAGATATGTTTTATGCTATTAACCTCTCAGCACAGGATCTTAAATACACACATGAACAAAGTGGCACTGGCCATAAAGTCATGTGAAAATTCTATTGGCAAGTGATTACATAAAAATATTATGTTATTTGTATTATGCTTAAAATTTCTTTATTTATATGGACAAAAAGATGTCAGAAAATTTGCTCACAAATGAACTACTATAGGATAGAGCCAGTTTTTAAACTTATTTTCCTTGATATAGGACTTTCTAGAATTAGAAACAAGAAAAAAAGATAGATTTTTAATTATAACTTTGATTTATTTTTGAGAATTAGTACAAATTTTTGAAATATCTGACATAATTATCTACTGAAGTATAAAATGGGTGAGAATATTTCAAACCATATTGAAAATGTTCCCATCTAAAGTGTTTTTATTTGTCTTTCATAAAAAAGATATTTTCTCACTAAATGCACAGAATAGGGTCTTAAATAGTAAATGTAATAAATATTTTATGGTAATCATGATAATATAAAAGCCAATGCCTTTAAAAATTTTTGCTGTAAAGATGAATTTTTTGACTAACAATTTTCTCAATATTTTCCTAATATTTTCCATAACATTTCTGTGACAGTAACACTATAGACAGGCCTTATGAAATGAATTATGTCACCACAGCAGTACTAGACAGGTGCTATAAAAGTGATAAGTCAATACCCAGTGAAAGGAGAAGACTATTAAGTGAATCTTGGTTACTCTTAATAAATACTATGCAAAATGAACATGTTTACATAAATTGAATTCAGGAACTACTAACATCATGTTATTTTTTTCTCTAATGTCCTCCTAAATATTAAATTCCTATGTGTAAATAGGTTTTATTGCTTCTTTTTTTTTTTTTTTTTTTAAGTTGGAGTCTCACTCTGTCGCCCAGACTGGAGTGCAGTGGCCGCTCCCGGCCACCGCAGCCTCGACCTGCTGGGCTCTGGCGATCCTTCCACCTCAGCCTTCCAAGTAGCCAGAATTACAGGCATGTGCTACCATGCTCAGCTGATTTTTTTATTTATTGTAGAGATGAGGTCTTGCTGCCCAGGCGGGTCTCGAACCCGGGGGCTCAGGCAATCCACTCACCTCAGCCTCCCAAAGGCACGGGATTACAGGCTGAGCCAATGAGCCGGGCTGGTTTTATTGCTTCTTTATACTCCATTCACAAATACATTTATAATACATACATATTACTTATATAAAAATGAATTACTCTTCTCGACAGATTGCTTACTTTTATAATGGAGAAATCTTCACTCTCTAGGATAGAGAATACTTTCCATATAACAATTTAAGTAGAGGTCATCCTTCATTCCTAACTCGTACAAAGAACACGTGGAAGTAGGTGCCTCTATTTCAATCCCAGAGTAGCCTCCACCTGCAAAAATTCCCTTCCAGCTTTTCACTGGCCCTCGAATATGTGACCACATAAATGACTGCTAAGGGCAACTGCCTTTGGCACAGAGGTACCAGCTCAGTTATGAAAGTTGAGAGGGAAAAGAACACAGGAAAGGAGCTGCTCTGGGAGAGGCAAGAGCTTAGGAAAAGGGTCTTGAGTGTTGAAGGCCCCAGTTTTGCCCTGACTCATGGGAGATTTGAGTGCTTTTGTCCATATTCACAATTAAAAACTGGCAAATATTAAATCACTTTTAGAAAGTCCCTTTCTTTTTATCCTTATTTTCCCATTAAATTACACATTTTCCTCATAGTTCTCTTAACTGAAATTCTGAATTGTTGTCCCCAGCTGAGTGACTTAATGCAGTGTCTGGCATTAAGATTAGAGATGGGAAAAAAAATGAGAAAAATGTCCTGGTGATATTTATCACTGTCCTGCTCAGATAGGCAAGGGTGCCATCAATGGTTCTAAAGAATGCAAAACAATAGCTTAGGAGAAATTGAATGTTGTCAGAGGAAATAAAAAAGCTTGATAAACTGCTAATCTTTATCTTCTGAATAATAGTAAATCAAAAGCTGTATTAGTACCTTATGGAAAAAAGTATATAAACTATTTTTAATAAGAACATGTCTCATCACCATACACAAAAGTTAACTCTAAATGGATCAAAGACCTAAACATAATACCTCAAACTATAAGAATCTTGGAAAATGCAGGAGTCACCCTTATGGAAATTGGAACTGGCAACCAATTCCTGATCAAAAACGAAAGTGAGATAAAATAGACAAGTGAGACCTCATCAGACTGACAAGCTTCTCCAAAGAAAAATAAACCATCAAGAGAGCAGAGAGACAGTCCACAGAATGGGAAAAAAATATTTGCCAACTGTATATCTGACAAAAGCCTAACATCTAGGATCTACAAGGAACTCAAATGTGCTGAAAGGAAAAAAACAAACAGCCCTATTTAAAAATGGGCAGAAGACATGAATAGATATTTCTCAAAAGAAGATAATATGGGCAGCCAACAGACACATGAAAAAGTACTCAGCCTCACTCATCATCAGAGAAATGCAAATCAAAACCACATTGACATACCACCTAACCCCAGAAAAAATGGCCATCATTAACAAAAGAAACAACTGATGCTGGTGAGGATACAGAGAAAAAGGAACACTTCTACACTGCTGGCGGGAATGCAAACTAGTCCAACCTCTTTGGAAGACAATGTGATGATTTCTGAAAGAACTAGAAATTGACCTTCCATATGACCCAGCAATCCCCCTATTGGGAATATACCCAGAGAAACTCAAGTCATTCTAACAAAAAGATACCTGCACACAAATGTTTGTTGCAGCTCTATTCACAATAGCAAAAACATGGAACCAACCACGCTGCCCATCAAAGCTAGAAAGGATTAAAAAAATGTGTTACATATACACAATGAAATATTATGCAACCATAAAGAAGGACAAACATATGGACTTCACAGCAACTTGGATAGATTTAGAGTCTATCATACTCAGTGATCTCTCACAGAAACAAAGATTAGAGTACCATATATTCTCACTCGTAAGCGGACCTTGAACAATTATCATAATAGTATGAGGCAGGGATTGGCAGTAGTGGGAAACTGCCAGGGGAGGGAGGGGCACACCTCATCAACAAGGGTACCTGCAAAATCAACGTTTGTATATCTAACCCTGAATTGTACCCCATATCTTTAAGATAAAGAGAAAAAAAGAGCATTTCTTTTTCTGTGGACTTTTTGCTTATTTTCAGGTAAGGATTAGGTTTCAGATGGTGGAGGTAGCTTGAACTCAAGCATCAAGAAGGGGAGCACATCTGCAACTTCATTCATACTTTTAAATTTTTAAATAGGAAAAGGTGAGAAAATTATACACAGGAGAACAAGGCACCAGTGAATTGTAACTAACTAGGAAGATTCTCTCATAACAGGTAGTTTTCAGACTATGTCCCACAGAAATCTGATTCCACGGAAGACCCTAAGGATTCAGGGACAAGGAAATCTCAGCTTCAGAGCCCCTAACCCTCTTTCAGCTACACAGCTCTACTTCTACCTGTTTTTATATAATATGTCTTCATGCCATTTTTCCAAATGTTCCATTCTTTGAAAAAAATGTTTTTAAGGTCTAAAAGTCACTAATTTAGTCAAAGTCCCTAATTGTACATAAAAGGTAACACAAGCTCAGAGAGACTGCAGCTTGCCTGAGGTCACAAAGCCAAGTAGCTACAGGCCAGGAATGGTCCTTCTTACTGAGACTGGAGTTCTTTTTTTTTTTTTTTACAAAGCAGTATTTATTGAGAAGACAGAAAAGCTCCCACAATGGGAGGGAACCCGAAGGGGTTGCCTGAGCCTGGAGTTCTATGTTAGCTACTTCCTTCCTGTTTTGGGGGCTGGGGGTGATGCAGATTTAGAACATATAGAACAGAGAAAATGCACATGTAAAACCGTCAGGGAGCTCAATTAGTTTTAGTCATGAGACATTAAAACATAGCTCTCTAGCTAAATAGAAAATTCTGAAGTTATGAATAAAAATTTTAAAAACAGCAATTAATATAACGTCTATTGGTAGCAATTAATATGTTCGATTTATAAACCACAGTTTTTAAAACCACAGACAGGGAATTTCAAGGAGAAAAATCTTTCTTTGCACCAAACAAGCTATAAAGTTGAGAAAATTCTTCTTAAAAAGCTATTTGTTTTCTCCGAAAAGGAATTGAGTTACCATATTCAAATATCTCTTTACCACGTAGCATACTTCTGCCCAACTTCTTATTCTTAGTTGATACATACAAAGACACGGGATAATTTCAATTATAATTTAAATCCATGCAGAAATGATTGGAGAACCAGTCTCTTTAGCCTCAAGTTTTCCTGTGAGGACTTATACTGGCTCCACTTTCCTCTTGAGAGGTGGGAAGATTTACCTCACCAATGAATTTGAACGAAGAACATTGATTGTGTTTGTTTGTGTCTGCATTTCCTTGTTGAAAAGATGTAGCCGGGCTCAGTTGGCTCAGCCTGTAATTCCGCGCCTTGGGAGGCTGAGGTGGGTGAATTGCCTGAGCCTGTGGGTTCGAGACCCGCCTGGGCAACTTGGCGAGCCCTCATCTCTCCAATAAATTAAAAAATAGCCGGGCGTGGTAGCGCACGCCTATAGTTTCAGCTACTTGGAAGGCTGAAGCGGAAGGATCGCCGGAGCCCAGCAGGTCGAGGCTACGTTGGCCGGTGGCCGGGAGCGGCCACTG
>NW_007260288.1:975822-1018444 GCF_000164805.1 Carlito syrichta | reverse complement strand
AAAGAAAGAAAGAAAGAAAGAAAGAAAGAAAGAAAGAAAGAAAGAAAGAAAGAAAAGTGACACGAATTCGGGTCTGCTGTCATCTCTGCAGTCAGTAGCCTGCTCCTGGAACGGTGTCAAGCACCTGTTTTCTCCACTGACAACAGTGTGGTAAATGTCTAATCTGGGATTCGATGCAGGAACCCACTGTGGCTGCTCATCTGAGCTACATCAGCCCATGAGTCATGATGAGTCCATAAGACGGCTAGCATGTTCATGTATGTCTCTCCGTCTGACTCCTATGTTCTGAACTCAGAAGGGAAAAGGGAATGCCACGCCGCCCACCACAGCCCCAACAAGAGAGATGGTTCCACAACACTTATAGAAATGTTTTCTTCATCCTTGACGTTATGTTCTTGCTGTAGTCTTCAACACAGCCTGACTTTAAAGAGAGAAAGAGTTTGAAGGAAGATTCTAGGAAAAAAACTATAGTAAAACCAATGCCGATCTTACCTGAGCCCGCCCGGAGCCCGCGGTTCCCCACGCACCCAGCATCCAGCGAGAGGCGCCGCGCACCGTCGGAGGGGACACGGACACAGCGATGGTGGCCAGGCTGGGGTTGGGGGTGCCGCTCCTGGCATGGCTCCTACCCACGCCGATGTATTCAAATCCAACAACTGTCGTAACAATTTCAAGTAACTCCTCCCAGAGTACCTCGGCCACCCCCAACCCAGCTAATGCCACCACCAAGGCGGTAGGCGGGGCCCTGCAGTCAACAGCCAGTTTCTTGGTGGTCTCCCTCTCTCTCCTACATCTCTACTGCTAAGAGACTCAGGCCAAGACACATCCATACATCCCCATCTTCTAAGTTCAATCCAACTGGCATCTAGAAGTCCAATGTGGCAAAGAAAAAACAGATCTTCATTGAATCTACTAATTCCGCACCTTTCGTGGACACAGAAAATGCTTAGAACCCCAAATTCGATTGGTTTGAAAACCACGTGGAAGGCTTCACTAGATGATGGATGCCAGTATGGAGCTTCGTGTACGAGATGAAGAAAGTCAGCATTCACAATTAGTTAAGATATGGTTTCCTTGAATGTGGCTTAGGAAATATAGACACTTAAAACTACCTTGAAAATAAGAATAGATTTTCTCTCGTCTAGCAGTAAAGGATGTGATGTGGAATGGAGACTCCGTTTTCATTTGGTTCATTAATTCTATAAGGCCGTACACAGGTAATATACAAAGCTTCCATGAGTCTATTTATATGTACATTAGGAAGAACTTCCGGATGTTACTGTAAAACCTCAATGTATTGTTTCAGCAGTACTAATTTAATGACCAGATACTCTAGATGAAGTTTTACATTGTTAAGCTATCATTGTTCTCTTGGGAACCAAATTCTTTTTCCTCTGAGGCTTTGGATTTGACATTGCATTTGGCCTTTTATTAGTAATTGACATGTGCCAGGGCAGTGATGGATTGGACTCCACCCCCAAGTTCAAGCATCATGAGTGATTCTTTAGAGTCCCATGGTAGGCATTTCCTGTCACCTATTTCCAGTCACAAAACCACAGGTTGATTTAGCTAAACTGATTCCAAACGGTAGAATTCCATTGACCTCAACTAATTTCAAAATGCTTCAAAATGCACATGATGAATACTTTTCACAATTTTAGAAAAATCTATTTTGAAGGTAAAATTTCAAATCTTGAAATTTAAGAGGCAAAATATGAAGAAGCCAAAATTATAAATCAAGCATTTGGGAAGCGATGACTGGAAGCTAACTTGCATTAGAGTCACAAAAACTTTTATACTCTTTCTGTAAATACATTTTTTTAAAAACCCAGCAACAATGGATCAGAATAGTCACATTTGGAACACCTTTTTGTTATCATTCAGTATTTTTAGATAGTTAGAACCTGGTCCTAAGCCTAAAAGTGGGCTTGATTCTGCAGTAAATCTTTTACAATTGCCTCGATACACAGAAACCTTTTTAAAAATCACTCCCTGAAGTCTTCACACTGATGCTTAGATGTTCCAGTATCCAATATGGCCACCATAGTCTTGGTGACCAAAGTCACTTTTTTCCATCTGTAAAAACCTACCTGGGAACAATAGGTTCGAACAGATCTGAAGCTACTGTGTGTGTGAATGAACACTCTTTTTTGCTCAAACCTGAATGCCGTTCATCTATTTTGAATTGCATTGTGTTTGTGTATTTATGTTTTGATTCATAGTAACTTCTTATGTTATGGGATTGATTGGCATTGAACACAAACTGTAAATAAAAAGGAATAAGTAGCTGAAAGAGCAAAACAAACAAACAAACAAACAAAACCAATACTAATAGCAAAGCCAAACAAACACACACATGAAGTTCACTCACACAACTTATTAACAGGTTACTGGCAAATTATCCTTGAGATTACAGGTTGAAAGGTAATGCTGTATTCTCTTTTTGAGACCAATTTGATAAATATATGCATACATATACATAATCCATAATTACTTTCAGTAACTATCAATGTTTGTAAATTAAAATCTGTTATCAGTATTTTGGAGAGCACTCAAATGTTATGGAAATAAATACGCACTCAAATGTAATATAATGAAAAAGTTTACCCATTTAAATTGCTACAATCCAACATGTACATTATTATCACGGCAATGGTGCTAAGTGGCAAGGCTAGACTTCATGTGATGGTGAGAGATGCAATCAATGTTAATTGATATGAACATAGCAAAAACTTTCAAGAAGTCTAGAGAAACAATTTATTATAATCATTTCCCATAAAGTTATAAAAAATCCTGAATAAGATAGAATTTCACAGTAGGAATAGTCTAAAATGTTAAAATCTTGCAAATAAAGAACATTGATAAACAAATTCAGTATTTTAAATATGTAAGTAGCTTTAACATTTAAAAAAGAGTTAGAAATAGATTTCTTTCTTCTTAATATTTTACTTTCTAGAATCATAGCTAAAAATCTCTAAACATCTTGTTATTTAGCAATACCCCGTCTAAAAACTCATTCTTTCCCATCATTTTAGACAGTATTATCATCTCTCATACTAGTATTTGTTATTTTCCTAGTGGAAATAATTCAATTCTCAAGCAACTGTGGAAGGCACTTCCTCCTGTAATCTAAGAATTTTGCAAATGACTGTATGAGAACTCTTTCAAGCATTCTGCAGTGATTACAGAGATATGCCTTTGTATTTTGACAGAATAGTGCTTTTAATCTCTTTTATTAAGTCTAAAATAATTTGGCATACCAATCAGTGTCCTACAAGAAAGCCATGTATTCCTTAGAATTGCTACATAAAACTTAAACTAAACTACTTTTTTCAACTTATTTAGGAATAGTAAAAATAAATATCCCTTTAAGCTTAATTAAATTAATGAAGGGAAAATATTTACTCAAAAATCTCCCCTTTCATCAAAATTGTAATTATACATTTTTTCACCATCATCTAGTAAAATTATACATTACTTGATTTTCCTGGTAAGAATGAATGACATTTTATATTGGCGTTATGCTTGACAACCTATAGAAGTAAGTAGTATTCATTTTCTTTATGTACTCAGTTGTACAATTTCATGACTCTGAAGCACTTAGACCCTGATCATCTAATTTTTTTTTCAGAAAAATAAACTAAACTAACAAGATAATGAAAAAATATTAGCTAGCTAAGATCTTTTAATTTATATATTTATATATTAAATAAATTATAATTTATGTATTAAAACAATCATTTAATTTGTTCCCTCTGAAGCTATTTGGCTGCAGTGCTAAGAAGCCTTAGGTTTTTCTCTTCTGTGACACCAGACATGACACCAGGTAAAGAAACAAAATCGAGGTGTTACTAAACACTGGCCTATGCTACTTTTCTTGGCATTAAAGAGATCATGAAAACACCACCAAAACCATAAGCCAATATGCATTGACTGAAATAGATGGTTTAATTACAATGCTGCACAATGAAAACTAGTTACTGTTTATGTATTTGATTTTGTTCAAACCAATGTTTTATGGTGTTTCTAAATTTTTCTTAAGAGACAGGTTTTGCTATGTTGCCCAAGCTGGAGTACAGTGTCTGTTTAAAGGCATGATCAAAGCTCAATTCAGCTTTGAATTCTTTGGGCTCAAAGGATTCTCCTGCCTCAGCCTTCCAACCAGCTGAGATTACTACCAACGCCTGGCTTTTTTAATGTTCCACCTATTCAAAAAATGGTCAAATGTTAGAAAAGTATCTTAAACTGGGTCAAGTCTAGGTGAACTATTTAATTTCTTTACCAACTCTACAACTGATAGAGCTTGTCATTGTTGGATTCATTTTGAGATTGCCAGAAATGGGTTCTTACTATGAATAAAATCTCATGCTTAGAATGAAGGTCCTGTTACCTCTCCAGGAGAGATGGGGACTGTGTGCGGCATTACATGGAATGTTGAGTAGAAAAAATATAATTGATTCTGTTTGATCACAGCTGCTCTTTAAAAACTCTTGATGACACTGCCATCTTAGTCATCAATCATTCAAGTGATGGCAACAGAGAGAGACATAAGTGAAATTCATTTTACAAATTCAACTGTTTGCTTGAGTTCACTATTTAAAAAATGACTGCACAGCTGCCCAGCAACAGACATATTTCACAGAAACTGGGATAGAAATGCTGTAAGTACAGCAGCAAATAAGGATTAACTCTTATGTAAGAAAATCCCAAAACTTTTAACTTAAAAACAGAAACTAATTTTTTTTAGTGTCACAGGGTTTCTTTAATTTATGAAAAGTATTTATATTGGATTCCTTTAAATAGTAACATTAGTATGTGGTTAAGTGTTTGGATGCTAATCACTCACTTAAGATTAGAGGTAGAAAACTGGAGATGATGTCACAAAATTTTACAAGTCTTATGAGCCACAGTCAAACTAAAATCAAGTAGAAAAAAGTCAAAGTATCTCAAAATACATCTTGAGGTAATAAGGCAACAAGATTCAAATTCTAAAATCTAATTTTATTGCAGTTTTAAAATAAATTCAAAATGTCTCCATTTGGTTGCATTTTAAAAAATAAAGTTACAAATAGATGTGTTGAAAACAAGAGTTCCAATGACTTAAAAAAGTGTTAATAAAATGTTTATTTTCTTTATTAACGAATAATTATGAACTTTACTTAATATGCATATCAGTTAAACAACTCAGTATTCATCAAATTAAAAATAGGAATTATATCAGAAATCTGAAAGCCAAAGGAATAAAGATAATATGACTAACAGTGGTCATGTCATTCCCTGTGCTGCTCGAAGTCTGTGGGTTTGACATGGGGAGCATTAATTTTCGTCTTAGAATAAGTTTTATGTTGTGAACTAAACTATGATCAAGATCTCCAACACAAGGTGACTCTAGGGCCGGTCTTGTAATCTCAGTGGTGAATAAAGATCTGGGATGCTGTTCCTCCACAAAAAGATTGGTGCTTGCTTCTGCTTGCCTCTCACAAGTTCTGTGAAGATTGCAAGAGATAAATGCTTAGTATTTCATTTTTCCTAAATAATTCCTAAATGACTTACACCTTTTTAAAAAGTCGCCATAAAAATAAATGAAATTTCCCTTTAAACAGTGTTTTAATTCTGAAAATGTGTCAGAGCATACCTACCACAAGCAAGTATAGTTTTTAAGTTGTTCTAAGAAAGAACATTTATTTCTAACAAACAAGTAATTCAAAAAAAGTAACGGGAGAGAAATGACTATCAATGAACAAACAGCTTAACAGGTAATTTGCTGCTTTCTGGAATGGCTCTACTAATACGATTCTTCCGGATGCCACTGGAAATACTTGAACTTAAATGGTAACTATGTGAGATGATGAATATGTTTATTTGTTTGACTATAATAGCCATTTCAGTAAGTATGAATATACCAAAATATCATGTTGTGTCCCTAAATATATATTTACAAAACTATAGCTGGAAGGAGAAAAACAAACCAGAAGTACTTGTATTTAGTAAACTGTTTTAGAGATTTTTTAAAAATCCCTCAAAGACATTTTCAAGCATTTGCTTTCACTGCTCCTGTACATTTCACCTACTGTCTGGAAAAATTTAAGCATTGGGCACTGAGAAACAATCCTCTTCTAGGGAAAAGGAACAGCAACTTCTAGGGAAAAGGAAAATAGCTGAATTGGTCAGCACAAAGTACCTAAGCAGCTTCCAAGGCAACTAGCTCTTAACTCTGTAATCCAGGCATCAGAGGTGAGGTTCCTGTCTTCTCCACATCCCCTCAGGCTGACCAAGGTGTTGTTGGTAACCACTTTGTGAATTATGCTTCCCTTCATCCCGATGAAAATAATTCCCTATTCCCTTCATCTCTGTGTTTGTCATTCCCTATTTCACAAGGATACTTTTAGGTAGAGTGGAAAAACTACAGTCTGTCTCACTGCACCCTCTAGTGATACTACCAAAGGGCACAATCACAGAAAAATTAATTTACCCAGTACCAGATTAAGCCTAGAAGTGGTAGGACTTGAACCTTTTGATTTAAGTTGCAAACTTCCAAAATATAGTTAAACTCACTAGTATTTCTATGTAGGGAAATACTGACAGGCAATACTATAACAATGTCACTCGCTAAATTATAAAGCTTCAAAAGCACTTAGCTGAAAGACTCAGATCAGGTTAATACAAGAAAATATTAAGAAGAAAAAGCCATATGAAACCAGAAAAGAAAGGAGAGACATAAACTGTCCTGGACTAACACTTTGAAGGTAAGTTCGTTCACTAATGCCATTTGCTGAAGTTATACGCTCTAGTTGGTCTTCAAGTCCCATGATGTCATGAAGTTGTCTCATCAAGAATTATGCTTTCAAGGCAAATTAATGAGCATAATTTATTCTCTATAATTCTTTATTTTGACTTACCTGGGTAGCTGACTTGACAAGAACTTTGTATGGCTTAATTCTTCTACACAGATCTCATGATATGTCTCCAAGGCTATTTTATTAATGTTTTCCTCACACCTTTTCATTTTGGAGAGTTCAGATCACAGATCCTTTATTCTGAGCTCCATCTGACTTGCTATTGAAGTAATACTATCCTTTTTAAGCTGCTCTAAGTTGCCCTGAGACACTGCTTGTGTCTAAAACAAATTTAAAAGGTAGATTTTAAAAATTATAACCTGAAAAATTATTGTGTATTCTTCCACTGGTTTCCATCTTTTTCTTCTTCTTTTTTTGGCCTTATTCTCATTGCTTTTCTATCATGCTGTTTCTATTGGACTCTAATACTCTTTAGTACATGTTCTCACTCAGATGTCTAGTTTTTCGTTATTTACTGTCTTATTTTATACTGAAATCTGACTTTCGGTTCTATAAATCCAATTAAAAAAATTCTGAGGGTCATCAGGGGCCTATTTTTATCTTGCTTTACTTCGTAGCAGCAACTGCTGACAGTGACAACTTCCCTTGCCTCTGCTCCTCTGACCCTACTTGATTTCTAAATGCAGCAGCCCCCAATGTTAATCCTGTCCCTTTCTAGTCTTCTTTTTAAAATTCTCTCAGAGCTCCTCAAATCTCAAAACTTCAACCCATTCTGTAAAGTACATTTCCAGCTCTGACCTCTTTCTTGAGCTCTCTTTCTTCTAGTTCACTTCTCACAGACAATATTCTCAACTACACACTCATAAACCACTACTTGGTGTGAAATACTTTAGTAGACAGGAAACCTGTACATTTTATATTGATTCTAGTAGGTATTACTTTGAAGGTTGTGTTAATTTCTTATCTTTTGGGGCACCCCCTCACTAAGGATACAGACCAGCATGTTTTCTCATTTTTTCTTTTGTAAGGCAAAACTTTCCCTCAAGAAGCAGATTGTCAATTGTTTGCCTTTGTTGTCTTCTGAATAATTTGCTTTTCCATAGTGACATGCGCTCCTTGAAGCCTTGTTCTAAGGCTTCTTTCAGATGCAAACTCAACTATATCATTTGGAGTCTTAAGGAAGCTTAAGCTCTCTCTCTCCTCTTCCCAATCCAGATTCTTCACTTCAAAATGGTATCCATCAAATATCTCAACCTAAGTTCTCTCTGGCTTAGAAATTCATGAGAGGAAGAGCTTCTGGAGAAGTTAGGGTCTAATTAACAAGATGGTTAAAAGGTATCTCTTATTCAATTTTTTATTTAGGGGTACAGTTTAAGCCAAGTAATAATTCTACTTCTATGCCACATTCCTAACTTATTTCTAAGGGAATCCACAGAAAAGCCCTCACTTTTTTTGAATAAGCTTCAAACATCTCAATCTACCCTTTGCTGACATTCTATAAGCTCGCTTTTTAAAAAGGCTTTTCCCCCCTTTTTAGACAAGGAAAGATAGACAGATACATGTTGGCAGATGCTAAGTGTCCATATGCACACAGAAATAGAATATGCTCTCTACACCAATATAAAAAGAAAGGAGGAAAAAAGCTAGACTTGTATGCACTACCATACAGGGGCCTAGCATCCTCCAGCTTCCAGCAAAGTGAAGGAAGCAAGTTTTTCTCTTTCCCACAGAACTCTGGGGGTATTGATTCCATTCTGTTTTGCCGTAGGCAGGAAGGGACAAAAATGAATTTGAAACAGAAAGAAGTAGAAATAGCACCTCCTGGATTGTGTAATGCATACCTTACACAACTATCAGAGGCAGGCTAAAGCTGCTGACCTAGAAATATTGGGACTGTATTGTGAGATCAAGGCTTCTGAATCAATTCATTCCCAGCAACTGTTTATGTTGGACTGCTTCAGCCAGCACTCTCATGAGAAGATTACATTTGTGTGGTACAAGAGAATGGCTGCAACCAGTGATTTTCAGTTGGTAAAGTGGTATCAATCTGTAAATTCCAATCTGGCTACATAATGAAGGCAGGCCAATTGGGACTTTTTTTCATACTTCGAAAAACATAAGCATTTGATTGAACAACTCTCCTCTATTAGGTTGAGTGGTTTCAGTTTTATTTTAATTGCTTAAGATACATTTTGAAGGGGGGAGGGGGGCAAAAAGACACATTTAGAATAAAAACTTTATTATGTCAGTGTCTCAAAGAAATTACTCATATGGTATAAAGTACTCGATTATGTACTTAACAACTGTTACACTAAACTATTTTCCATTTGAACAAGGATAGGTGGCATGCATATTATTTATTATTTCCAGCCAAGGCAAATTTATAATGAGATGGGATTCTCAGATATGAAAAAATAAAAATAATGTACAATTACAGGCTAAATTGTTCTGCACAGACTAGACAACAAGTGCTGAAGCCTAAGGTCAATAAGAGTCTGATAAGCCAGAGAAAGCTTCACAAAGGAGGGAAAGTTGTGTGCCAGGTCAAAATGAATGAGCCTAGGTGAATATAAACTAAAAAAGCAGGAAAGGCACAGATATGGTGAAATCAGACCAATTCGCTCTTAGGATAAAATTCCATGGCAGAGAATAAAACTGTATGTCCACATGGTAACGTGTCAATGAATGTTAATATAACAATTATATAGCCCCAAAGTGGAAACATAGAATTTGACAATAAAAAGAATGAAGTACTGATATGTGCTACAGCACAAATGAACCCTGAAGACATTATTCTAAGTGAAAGAAGCCAGTCATAAAGAATCACATATTGTCTAACTCTACTTCTAAGAAATGTCCAGAACCCACAATTCTGTGAGGACAACAAGCAGATGGTGGTTGCCTAAGACTGGGACATGAAGGGACACCGTGATGTGAAGACACAGTGATGGCTAAGAGATGTGGGGTTTCCTACAGGATGATGAAGGTGTGCTAAAATGTACCATGGTGACTGTTATACAACTCTGTGAATATATTTAGAGGACTGAATCATACACTTTAACAGGGTGAATTGTATGGCATGTGAACTATACCTCAGTAAAGTGTTTTCAAAAACCCAATGACATGATTTAGATGATTTTCTTAATTCTCTACTTTGGATATACATACTATCCTACAAAATTGGTATTCTGTCATTTAGATAACAAATTTAGCCTAGTATTCATTTGTCCCCTGATGAACTGCAATGCTTAACAACCTATTGAAGTCTCCAAAGGAAATAGGTATGTGGGTGGGTCAGATGGTGGTAAATACTACACTCTGGAACATTTTCCCTCCTTTTTCTTGGGATCTCAAATCAACCTAAGGGTTCTTCTTCACATATTCAATCCTTTGCTCAAATCCTTCCAAGAGTTTCCAATCTCAGAAGAAAAGTAAAGTTCCAATTGCTTTCAAGGACCCGGGTAACTTGGCCTCCACCTCCCTCCCTGACTTCAGCTCCTACAGTTCTCTCCGCTGCTCACTGCATTCCCTCTATAAGTGAATCCCGCCACCTCTCATTAGTCTGAAATAAGGATGCAATACCAAAGTAATCAATCACAGATAGCTATAGTTATCCTTGTCCTGGACAATGTTATATCCAAATGATGATCATTGACACCTAAACTTAAAATTACAACAAATTATCTGTGAAAATATTCAAAGTAAATGGCAAACACCAGTGGGAAAATTAAATCAAATATGATGTTAAAATTTACCACATTTGTCTCAAATTATGATTTCATTAGACATCTTTAAAGAACCGGTCATAGAAACATACAATTTGAGCTTGAAATAAAGTTGTCCCAAACAAAATGTACAGAGAAAGTTATTGAAGGAAAAGGAATTCAGTTCGTCAGAGAAATCTGGTATTAACTTAACTAGAAACCCACTTAATTGGATCTTAATTTCAAAATACCCATTTCAGGTACAAGCATTTCCATTTATCTGCTTCATCAAAGTCTTAAAATATGACAACATAAGGACATTAAAATGATTGTTTCAGCAGTACAAGATTACACTACTAATATTAATCTGTATCCATTAAGAATTTGAAACAAACTAATTTTTTTTTTTTTTTGAGTTGGAGTCTCACTCATGTCGCCCAGGCTAGAGGGCAGTGGCATGCTCACAGCCACCACAGCCTCGACCTGCTGGGCTCAGGCGATCCTTCTGCCTTAGCTTTCCAAGAAGCTGGTGAAACAAACAATTTCATAAGTAACACAATCTCTTCATTCACAATGAAGCACCTCTCACTCTAACTTTTATATGCTGGAAATAATGTATGTTTCTATATATAGATCATCTATCTGTTTTACATTCAATCAACATTTAGTCATAACCAAATATTGCTTCACATATTCTTTCAGGAAGTTTAAAAAATAGTCATCTTTCTTGATACTTACTTCTCTTTCTTCTTTCTCTTTTCAGATCGATTCTGTCTGTCTTTGAAATGACCATTCTCAACTTGATTATTTTCCACCACAGCATGAAATTGCCCTTGGACATCCATTATGGAATTGTCTTGACTCCCAGCTTTCTTGTGAGCATCATTCACTTGTTGAAGCAATCTAATTTCATTTTGAAGTTGGGATAACCTCTCCACTAGAGACTCCTGTTTTTTCAGTGTCTTTACTTGTGTTACCTTTTTCCTTTTGACACTTTTGTTCAAGTTCCTTCATTTGACATAGTATTTGATTTATATTTGTGCATATTTTGCTAGGAAAAAGAAGCCATTAGACAACTATTAACAGTCTCAAAATTGAAAAAAAAATTTCTCTGAGATACAATAAACCCAAAGGTATAAACATTAATATCTTTGACTACATTAAAAAATTGAGTTTATACTCTGATATTTACCATACCTACCACCTCATAGTAAGATCTTTATCTTTGCATAATAGGAATAGAAGACGTTTCCCAAAGTTATTTTCCCTGATAATATTCTATAAATATTCTACTTTTCTAACATTTTCATAGTCATTTACAAGAATTCTATTTATAGACAAGTAATAAATCTAGGCATTGCACTTAGCACTCCTACCCACATCAATGCACTCATTTAGTCATCACAATTCTGAAAGGAGAGCTGTAGGATTTCCCCCCAGGTCTTCCCATCCTTCCTCTAGTAAGTTTCCTCCACCAAACCACAGTTACTTCTGTAGTCTAAATCTCTAAATACACAGAAGCCTTTTATTTCAAAACCCAGTAGTAAAGGAGATGAAATATAGAGCTCTTCTTAGAAAACCATGAGATTATTTGCTATTGCAACAACTTTTGTTTTCTCTTCATAATGCTTGAAACAGTAGTAATATGAAATAGGGAAACACACAGAATTATCTTACTGGGAACAAAATACACATCAATAAAATATTGCTCAGTATAAATTGTGACACAACATTGTTTACAAAGATCATTGTACTAAAATTATATACTAGATTTATAATAAATAACTTTAGCTATAAAAGTCAGGGTTCATTTTGGTTTGTGTTAGACCTAAATAATGTCTATAAAATCATGGGACTGTTATGAGTAAAATAGATAAAATAAAATTAAAAATATAAAAATTTTTTTGAGTTAGAGTTTTACTCTGCCACTCACGTTGGAGTGCAGTGGTGCCAGCATAGCTCACTGTATTGAAATCCTGGACATAAGTGATCCTCTCACCTCAGTCTCTGAAGTAGATACAACTTGGCTAATTACCATACTTGGCCATTTTTTTTTTCTTTTCTTTTTTTTTTTTTGCTAAAGACATGATCTTGCTATGTTGCCCAGGATGAAATCACTTTCTTGGGCTCAAGAAATCCTTGAGCCCTTATCTCCCAAAATCTTGGGATTGCAAGGGAGAGCCACAGCATCTGGCCAGAAATCTGTTATTTTTCCTTCAATAATTAATTTACCTGATTCAAATTATTTCCTAAAGTACTCAATTCAGTATCTTGTGTTCTGAGCATCTCTTTAAGTTGCTTTCTCACTTTAGCAACTTTCCTATATTTATCTTCTTTTCTTCTTAATTGTTCCTTAATATTTTTACACAACAGATCGGCATGTCTTCTCTTTTCTTCTTGTGTTACTGTAGATCTGCAGTTAAAGATATTGTCTTAAAATTTGTTTTGCTAGAAAAAAGTTTATATGTTTTTAATGTTAATAAAATTTCTATGTTTTTGAATAGTTTTTCTTCCTAGTTTTCATGTTTTTAATTTCTCACTTCAATCTCTTCCAAAGAACATACATACTTCAAAGGTAGTGGTGAAAGAACATTCTGCTAATTGTCAAGTTTCTGTTACTAGTAACTCTGGCAAATATTATCCAAAAAAATTCAAAACTATTTAGTAAATCGACATGATGACAATTACCTTTTTAATCCTAATTACTTTTTAATTAGAACAGATCATTTAGAAATAACTCATTAAAAAGAAGTTACTTTTCATAAACAAGTTTATACATTCCCAATAAATATTCATCTTCATGAAATATTGCAAATGCCCTGAAATATGACTTATAGTGTAAGATATAACCTTTATATATCTTTCACACAACGTATATCTACATGTTACTATAATCTAAGACAAGGCTAATAAGTCTAATATGTCACTCTATACTTTTTATGCTTCTTTTTTGGATAAAACTTTCAACAGAACTTGGAGATTATTATGTAATTTATGGACAATTTTGAAATAACTTTTGGATCAAGACAAGATCTGATATTTAATTAAGTCATAGAATAATAGGTGTTTTCAACACAGAACTTTGAATTACTTTTATCTGTATAGGCAAGAGATATACTGAATAAGCTCATTACTAACCACTTTTCATTTTAGCTTTGATCCCATATATATTAAGAAAGTAACTATACATATGTTTCTGAAAAATATTCTGAATTCAGAAAATGGCATTTCCTATTTTGTTGAATGAATAGTAAATTAATATAAACTTTTTAAAGAACAATTTAGATATGTCAATCAAAGATCTCATTTTAAAAAGTATACTTTATCAAATAGTTCTATATCAAAGTATTTACCCAAAGTAAATGATAAAAGTGTAGAAAAAGATTTATAGAAAAGATATTCCTTGCAGCATTCTTTATAATACAAAAAAAAATTTTTTTAAACCAACATTCTATTTGTTAAACAATGAGATTTCCATATAGTGGAATTCCATACCCATTAAAATTATGATTTTAAAAAGTATGCATTTAATTATAAAGGGAAGCATTCACAGTTAATAACTAGTTATATTTCCAAGACTGTCACACTCCAAAAAAATACGTTTTCTTCCCTGTTAAACCATAGAAGGTAAGTAAGCTATTTATCTCCTACATATCTTTAGTACAGAATAAAAAGTTCAAAAGTTTCTTTAAAACTAGAATGTCATACCTCATTTTGCAGAGTTCTTGTTCCCATTCAACTTTTTGGTGCTTTAACTGAGATTATATTTCTTTTGTCTCAGATAGCTCCTTTTGAAGTACACTAAACCGGTTTTCCATTTGTTCAATTTCTAGTATATGTTGTTCACAGTGGGTTTTTTTTAAGTTCTATTGATGTTACAAATGAAGGAACTGCACCCTGAATTTTCAGTAGGCTAGCAGAATCTATGTCAGGGCAAAATAGATAAAAATAAAATACATGAGTTCTTTTTGGATAGAAAGGACTGTATAATTTAACATTCAACAGTGCATACACAACAGATATGTATTGAGTGACTACAGTGCAGAAGACATAATAACAAGTTTTGCAGATAGAAGGGAAAAGAACTCTGTTCTTGCTTATTTTCAGTTGAAGAACAAAGACACAACTAGTGACAATTATAAATTCAGACATTTGCTGTAAGAAAACAGAGTTTTATGATCACATAAGAGAATCAGATTTTACTGAGACCTGGAAAGATTGTCCTAAGAAGAGATGTCTACATGGAAAAGTAAAGAATGAGAGGAGGCAGTTAAACAAGGGGGAAAGAAAAGCATTCTAGTCATTCACAGCATGTGTTCCAGTTCTATTGCAATCTGCTTCTAGCCAAGATGAAGGAACTGTTTTTCCTTCTTAGCTAAAAGAACCAGAATCAAAACAGACAAAATATGTTAAACAATGATTCCTTGCCTTAGCGATGCCTTAGTTTTAGCACAAGGTTCACTTGTAAATTAGTGCTAGTTGGCCACATCTGCCCTCTGACTGTTATCGTAATTAGAATTTTATTGGAACACAGCCACACCTAGTCACATATTGTCTATGACAGATTATGGACTACAAAAAACCTTTTGGTCCACAAAGCCTAAAATACTGACTATCTGCTCTTTAAGGAAAAAGTTGACCAATTCCTGCTTTAGTAGATCAGAGGTCCTTTGATGTATTTTAATAAGTTTTACCAAATACATTGAGGTATTTATATGAAATATGAATACCTATGTTCAATCCTTGGGCAATATTCAGATGAATTTGAAGGTTTAGTATTTGAGCACGCACACATTGAGAACACAAATCAAATATTTAACAACTAGTGATTTTGTTGGTGAGAAGGTATACTACCAATGTAGCAGGTAGCTTCCTTTTGCAATTATGCAGATATTACAAGAATCCTAACAAAATTTGCTTAAGATGTATCATCAAAATGAAGCACTTAAAATATGCTTGAATTGTGAAATAATCAGTGAACTATGCACCTAACCTCATTTTTCAAAAGAGTTTATTTATGGGTATGACAATTAAGCTATTTCCTTATTCAGGGGTACATTGACTATTTCCAACTTTGTGCTATGAGAATGATATAATAAGTATCCTTTTATGTACTTATATATAAGAATATGTGTAATATATTTATATAAATGTCCTTATCGTACATCTATCATTCTTAGGCTATATGCCATATTTCTTCAACATATGGTATACATATATATAACATGGATATATTAGCCTATTCAATGCTATATATAATATATAATAATGTCCATAAAGAGAGTGTGTGTGTTTCCACAAATCGTGTTTTCCCATAGGATCTAGCCCCAAAAGTGAAGTGTTTGTTAAAGAAATAACATATTGGAAATTTAGATACATGGTACTCAATTACCCTTCAAAATGGATTTACCAATATCATTTACCAACAGTATATGAGAATATCATTTTTTTCACATTTGCCAACACTGGTTATTTATTACTTTTGTAAAGAAAATATCAGTATGATAGGAAAAACTGGTATCTCATTGTGTGCTAATTTGCATTTTTCAGACTACTTGGAAGGACTGAACACCCCTACTAAAGTACAAAATTTTTTCATCATGAATATTAACCCATAATAGAATTCATTTCATAGCATGATAGCACGTATCTACTATAAAATAGTGCTATGTACTTACACAGCATACACTGCATGCTCCTTCTTGATAATTAGCTGATTGTTGAATTGATGCATCACTGTCAGTAGCACCACTGTGTCTGCCTCTTGGTACTTGCATTTTTTTACTTTTCTGCTTCTTTCTTTCTTCTTCAACCTTTCATGAAAGTTTAATACAAAGCATAATAGCTCGAACTTAATTCAATAAAATACCTTTTTTCACTCATCTAACTTTATTTAGTTCAACTGTCTTGGCTTCAGTCATTAAAATTACTTTGTGCTTAGTTTAATAATATATATAGTTAAATATGGATATAATTATATATATATATATACACACACACATATATATATATACTTATTGTCATCCAATTTCTGTAAAGTCTCCTTCATTCCTGGGTGAGCAAATGAAACACAATTTTCTAAAATTTCACAAAGGGTCCTTCTTAATTTGGGGATTCTATTCCCATCCATGCTTGCTATCTAAAATGAATTTCCAGCCCTTTGGATGGCAAAAACAGAGAAATAAAAAGACAAAACCATGAAATGTGCCTTCTGACTTGAAAAAACATGGATTTTTACACTAAACAGCCTGATTTAGAGGCTCTGACATTACGGGGGTTCAGGAAGAGAAAGGAAGTTTTCCCCTATGTCTTCTCTTCCCCTATGACTTCTAACATTCTTTCTTCACTTTGATCTTGGAATATCAAAAAAGTGAAGGTGCTTGCTGAAGCCCATGACCCCAAGGTTGCTACTACACTTGGATGGAGTGTGAAACCACTGAGTTTCTTTATGTTACGTTTAAATAAAAGCAAGCCAACAGTGACAAATTAGGCAGCTCTTTTTAAAGAAATAATATATAAAATGCATAGAAAGCCTTCATAAAAAAGGGAAGAAAATGTTCATTTTATTCACGAGGCATCTAAAACATGCCAGGTCCATGTCTATACATTTCCTTTTCTACACATTATAATGACACAAATAATGGTAAGGATGGTCACCTCACTTCCTGCTTCGTGGTCATTTGAGATGTTAAGAGTAAAAGGATGACCAGATGTGATCTGTAGTTCTCACCTTCCTGAATGTACTCCTGATTGCCACCTGGCTGGCTCCTTAGCATCCTTTCCTTGGCAGCTTAACTGACACTCTCAGAAAGATCTTCTCTGACCACAGGATTCTTCACCCACTCCTATCACCACCCTAATTATAAACTTCCTCCAATTCCTCTAACCTAATTGCTGTTTTCTTTTTGGAAGCACTTATGTGTTTGTTGTTTGCTTTTATGTTTCTCCTACCATAGAATACACCCTCATATCTTGTATATTCAGTGTCTAACATCGTAGCCCATAGTGCTCACTAACAGAAATTGATTCAGGCTCAAAACATTTAAAAACTCAATGGGCAAGTCTCAAGTACCAAATCACTATATTCCTATATGATATGCCCAGTGGTAGCCTATGGACATGTCACCTAACCCACATTAGTAATTCACATGCCTGTTCTAACTTGTCCATTCTTTTCCTGACACTACTGCCTTCGGGTTTAAATTTTAAAAGTACCCACGATATTCACTGTCCCTGACAAGCACTGTGATGATTCTGCCTTACATCTGTATATACACATTCCAGTTTCCAAAATGTTTTCACATTTCTTACCACATGTGTTTATTACACATACCTAAGGGGTAGACATAAGTACCATTTTTATGAACAAAGGTCGATGACTTTCAAATGGGTTAAATAAAAGTTTTCCAAGGTTCCACAGCTACTAAGTGACAGAACCAGGATACTAGCATGTCTTTTGACGTCCATTCTGTGTTGATACCACCAATAAGCAGTTGCTTCTATCTAAAAGGTAAGCCTCTTCCCCTCTCTTTCCACAGTTGTCACCTTGGAATACATCCTCATTATTTCACACTAAGTTAGTCACCAGCATGGCTGCCACAAAGGGACTCAATGCATTCTATTTTTATGATGATTTCTACTTTTTAAAACATCACCAAATTAGTGTGATAAAATTACACTAATAATTAGTGTGATAAAAAGACCCACATATTTACTATTCCTCATGCTTTTTCTTCCCCTGAAATGTTCCTTGCTTATCTGTACTAGACTATCCAAAGATAGCAATACTTTCAAGTCCCAGGTATTATCTTTTCAAGTTCCAGGTTGTAGAAAGTTACATTCCAAAGTATTTCTCTCTGAATCTCATTAAAGCTTTTCACATCCAGATAGACAATAGAATTGTCCATTTGGGCGTAGGTTGACCTAGAATCAATCATTTTTTTGGTTTTACATAAACTTCACATCAGAATCCAAGCTTATTCCTTATGACTTCCAAGCCCGATTTGTGTCTACTATACTATACTGACTTCTTCAATGATCTCTGCAAATTAGCAGAAATGTACCAGGCAGCAGTAATCTATTTATCACATATTTACTTCATTAATTATGGACTGAAAATGGAAAAAATACTTCCTTATGGACACATGCAGTTGTAGGAAAGTAAAGTCAAAGAATCCCCTTTCATCTTTTAATATCTCTCGATACTTACATTTTAAAGTATTAATAACAACAACAATAGACAGTACCTCACGATCCGAAGTTGATTCTGTATGCTGTACTTGTCCTGATCCTACGGGGGACATCTTATCTACATAACAGTATTCACAGATATATACATAAGAACATTTATTAATGAGAATTTTCAGTACATACAAAACATCTATTTCTCTCATGACTATTATGAGAAAATAAAAATATCGACAAAAAAAATCATGGCTGAAGTGGTTTCAGAAAAAAGGAGTAGGTAGTATGAAGTAAGATAGTAAATATTTTTTAAATAAATAGGTTTATTATTTGAGTCCATTTTTTATATAACAGCATTTAACCATAGAAAAAATTTCAGAGATTGCCACTAACTTCCCATCTTTAGGGTCTGTGTACACAATAATACATTTATCATGATTGGTTTGCTCTCATGGAGCACTTTCACTAATACCAATACCATTTTGTTGTTCTTCATTTCCTGGTCTTGCTGCTCCCTCCTATTAAAAACAACAATATTGTTTTTGTGTTTATTCACTTCCTCACCCATTCATTTGATGAGTAAGAAAACTATCATATACTTTGGCTATCCAGTCATAGTCATTATCCTGGGAGAAGCAGAAAACATAGAACATAGCATCTGCCCTATGTTCTAGTGGAGGGTAAAGATATATGAAAACAAATAAGAACAGAAAGAGTTATAAATAATGTATACTGCATACAGTATGGAGTCAATAACTCAAAATAAGAATGCAAAAGTTATTACCTTCAGGTGAGGAGATTTTCCAGGAGACTCTAAAAAGTAGAGACATATAATCGATTTTTATAAAACAGCCAACCATATGTTCATGCAGAGTTATTAGAGTTGAATCCTCATGGTTGGCTTAGAAAGTGACTACTGTAGTAATATGGTGATTTTCATTATTTTGGTTAGGACAGAAATACATTCCATAAAATAGGAATACAGATTTCATAATACATAATATACATTATGTTTCAACTGACTACAACCAAAAAAGAGTAGTGCAGATATCAATGTGAACAGGCTGACTGATGAGGAGAAAAGTGATCATTAGTCAGAGGACTGGATCTGGAGAAGATGCATGAATGGCAAAAGACCACAATTTATCTTTAATACAACACCACAGAATCATTCAATCATTATGCTAAAATTATTTATGTTCTTCCATTTATCATGTAATTGAGGAAGTACACATTTGTGAAAACAGAACAGTCAAATGTATCATTTACTTTTCCTGCAAGAAGACATGTCAAACACATTAAAGAAATAATGTACAATAATCTGACAATATTGACATTTTTTAAAAGTGAAGATAATAATAAGCCTTTCAGATATTAATAAGCCTTGTATGTTTCAAAATTGTGGCAATATTTATGGAGAATAACAATTTTAATATTGAAGGTATTAACTTTATTTTTGTTATTAAAATTGGTTTGGTTTAGTATATCAAAAAATAGCTTTCTTAAAACAAAACAGCTAATGTATCTATGTTCAAATGAATTTCATTTGATTAACTACTATCAGTGCAGCTTATCTCTTTTATACCTGCCAGTTATGCAGAGGAGAAATGAGTTTGTGTTATATCCCAATTCTACCTTTCCCTTCTGTTCTGATCACCTCTGGATCAGCAATAATATAATATTGTGTTTAAGTGCGAATCTACTGCAGCCATCTGAAGAGAGTTCCTTCCAGTTTCCTCATCACCAATTCCAAAATTCCCTAGGTAACTTTTTTCTTTCCTCCCTCCCTCCCCCTTCACTGTCCCTCTCCTTGTGCAAAAGTAATCTCTACATATGTGGTCTGGATTAGCAGTGCTCTTTACGTAGCAGTGGCATCTTACATCTATAATTTCCATTTTTTAATCTCTTTGCTACTTTTCTTAGGCTAAAAAAATGCTATGCTCAGAAACAAAGCAAAAACTATTGGTTTCCCTTGATCCTGTTATGTCTTGACCAAAATATGAAACATTCTGAACCACTCATACAAATAAAAGACAATTTTTACTCTAATTTAAAATCAGAAATCATCATCCTTATTTCATTTAAAACTTTTATTAAAAGGCTAATCAGATAAGGGTAGATTATATTAATAACCACCAAATTTGCCATATAACTTTGGTATAAATGTTGTTAAATGTTCACTAAAAGTAAAAACTAGTAATAGCACTGTAACCTATGAATGATGTAACTGAAAGCAGTTCCATATTATATTTATCCTATATTATATGTATTAAAATAAAAAGTTAAGACAACACCCAAAATTGAGCTGAGCTGTATCTGTCATGCAGAAAAGACTTCATATAACAGGCATGAGTCTACCATCCTCAGAGAGGTCTGCTTGCAATGCTGGCCTTTGGCTGGCATTTGGGAACTTGGATTTGGGAGGTTTCCCGCCATCCATCCCCTAACTCAGAATATATTTTTTCTTTCTTAAAATTTTCTAGTGAATAGTTTCTTTGTCATAGCCTGCTATATTGTCAGAATACAGTACAGTATACATAACACATATAGAGTATGTATTAATTGGCTGCTTATGCTATGGTAAGCCTTCTGGTAAGCAGTGAGCTATTAGTAGTTAAGTTTTGGGACAGCCAAAAGTTACAGATTTTCAATTGCACAGGGGACCTATGCTCTCAACCCCAATGTTGTCGAAGGATAAACTGTAATTAATATTTATTTCCTAAATGCATTCCATGAATTATAAAAATTATATGGAAGATCCATTTTTATAGCAAGACCAAATTCTTAAAATGTGACTAAAGAGGAAGTATATGGCATACTACCCTAAAAATATTTTTTCCTATTTATACAAAAATAGCACATAAAATTTTCAGTATCATAATTTTTTTTAACATATTTTTTATTTTAAAATTGTGGGGTACAGTTAAGGGTTAGGTTTACAAATATGCATTGTGCAGGTACCTTTGTTGATGAAGTGTGCCCCCCCGTCACCAGACAGATATCGACTACCACTAATCCCACTTCCCTTCCCTCCCTGCCCCCACATAGTTTCCCCCATGTCAATCCTTTTCTTATAGTATTATGATAGTTGTTCAAGGTCCACTTATGAGTGAGAACATGTGATACTCAGATCTTTGTTTCTGTGAGAGATCACTCAGTATTATAAACTTCAATTCCATCCAGGTTGCTGCAAAATTCATGATTTTATTCTTTTTTATGGCTGCGTAATATTCCATTGTGTATATGTACCACATTTTTTTAATCCAGTCTTCTTTTGGTGGACAGCATGGTTGGTTCCATGATCTTGCTATTGTGAACAATGCTGTGATAAACATATGTGTGCAGGTATATTTTTCATAGAGTGATTTGAGTTCTTCCGGGTATATTCCCAGTAGGGTGATTGCGGGGTCATATGGAAGGTCGATTTTTAGAGCTTTTAGGAATCGCCACACTGACTTCCACAGAGGCTGTACTAGTTTACACTCCCACCAACAGTGTGGAAGTGTTCCCTTTTTGCCACATCCTCTCCAGCATCTGTTATTTTTTGAGTTATTGATAATGGCCATTCTGACTGAAGTTAGGTGGTATCTCAGTGTAGTTTTAATTTGCATCTCCTTAATGACTAGTGAGGTTGAACATTTCTTCATATATCTGTTGGCCACTCATATGTCTTCTTTTGAGAAGTGTCTGTTCATATCTTTTGCCTACTTTGTAATGGGGTTGTTTATTTTTTTCTTTTCAGCACATTTGAGTTCCTTGTAGATGCTAGATGTTAGGCCTTTGTCAGACATGGAGTTGGCAAATACTTTTTCCCAGTCTGTGGGCTGTCTCCCTGCTCTCTTGATGGTTTCTTTGGCTTTGCAGAAGCTTGTCGGTTTAATGAGGTCCCACTTGTCTATTTTATCTCTTATGGCTCGTGTGTTTTGGGTTTTGCTCAGGAATTGAATGCCAGTTCCAACTTCCATAAGGGTGTGTCCTGCATTTTCTAAAGTTCTTATGGTTTGAGGTTTTACATTTAGGTCTCTGATCCATTTACAGTTAATTTTTGTGTATGGGGATAGATAGGGGTCTTGTTTGAATCTTCTACATGTGGTCACTCCGTTTTCCCAGCACCATTTACTGAATAAGTTCTCCTCTCCCCAGTAGTAGGTGATGGAGGCTTTGTCGAAGATGAGTTGGTTGAGAAATTGGGGCTTTGCTTCTGGAATCTCAATTCTATTCCATTGGTCTATGTACCTGTTCTTGTACCAATGCCAAGCTGTTTTGATTATTGTAGCTTTATAGTAATGTCTAAGGTCTGGTATTGTGATATCTCCTGCTTTGTTTTGTTTTGTTTTGTTTTTTGCTGAGGATTGTTCTAGCAATTCTTGGTAGTTTGTGTTTCCATATGAATTCCTTTATTGTTTTTTCTAGATCTGAGAAGAATGTTGCTGGTAATTTGATGGGTATTGCTTTAAAACTGTAGATTGCCTTAGTTAAGATGGACATCTTTACAATGTTGATTCTTCCAACCCATGAACATGGGATATTTTTCCACTTGTTTGTGTCATCTTTGATTTCTTTGAGCAGTGTTTTGTAGTTTTCATTGCAAAGGTCTTTCACATCTCTGGTTAGGAAGATGCCAAGTTATTTCTTTTTTTTTTTTTTTGTGGCTATTGTGAATGGGATTGTGCTTTTTATTTGGGTTTCTGTTTGCTTATTATTGGTGTAAAGAAGTGCAATTGTCTTTTGCACATTTATTTTATATGCTGAGATTTTGCCAAAGTCCTTTATCAGTGCAAGGAGGCTTTTGACAGATTCTCTTGGGTTTTCAAGATACACAATTACGTCATCTGCAAAGAGAGATAGCTTGACTTCCTCTTTTCCAATTCGGATACCCCTGATCACCTTCTTTTTTCTGATTGCGCTAGCCAGAACTTCCAATACTATATTGAACAGGGGGGGTGAGAGTGGTCATCCTTGTCTTGTTCCCATTTTCAGGGGAAATGGTTTCAATTTTTGTCTGTTTAGGAGTATGCTGGCTGTGGGTTTCTCATAGATGGCTTTTCCTATTTTGAGGTATGTTCCAATTTTGAGGTATGTTCCATGCCTAGATATCTAAGGGTTTTTATCTAGAATGGGTGCTGGATTTTATCAAACCTTTTTCTGCATCTAATGATATAATCATGTGGTTTTTGCTTTGACATCTGTTGATGTATTTAATTACATTTATGTTCTTGTGAATGTTGAACCAGCCTTGTGTCCCAGGGATGAAGTCTAATTGGTCATGAAGGATGATTTTTGAGATGTGTTGTTGTATCCAGTTTGCTAGGATCTTGCTGAGCATTTTAGCATTTATGTTCATCAAAGACACTGGCCTGTAGTTCTCTTTCTTTGTTGGGTCTTTACCTGGCTTGGGTATCAATGTGATGTTGGCTTCAAAAAATGATTTGGGGAGAGTCCCAGCTTTCTCAATCGCTTGGAATTCTTTCAGTAGGACTGGTATCTGTTCTTAAACTTTTTATAGAGTTCTGCTGGAAAGCCATCTGGTCCAGGGCTTTTTTTGTAGGTAGTTTTCTTATTACATAGTCAATTTCCTTGATTGTTATTGGTCTATTTAGGGCCTCAATTTCTTCTTATTTCAACCTAGGCAGGTTGTGTGATGTTGTTTCCATACAAGTGTACATAGTAGTCTCTAATGATCTTTTGTATTTCTTCAGGATCAGATGTGACTTCATCTTTTGTGTTTCTGATTGTGTTTATTTGGGCTTTTTCTCTTTTTTTCTTGGTCAGTCTAGCTAGGGGACCATCGATCTTGTTTATACTTTCAAAGAACCAGCTTTTTGCTTCATTGATTTTTTGTATTTTCTTTTTGTCTTCTGTGTCCCAGATTTGGGCTCTCAGTTTTTTCATGTAGTCAAAGTTATTTATCTTTTATGCCTTTTGATTTACTGTATTTCAAAAAAAGGGTTTTGTTGTTGTTGTTTGTGTTTTCAAATTTGAGATTATTGATAGTTCTCTAGTTGCTTCCTTTTTTTCTTACTTGGCTTTATTTTCTTCCAATAAATTTTTGAACTTTTGGAAGTCTATGCTCTAGTTGTGAAGCTTTGACTCAAATTTTTCTCCAGTTAGACATCACTTATGCCAACCTTTTATTGTATAAATGTGCAGGTTATTTTTTAATTTCATAGGAAATCATGCTATGTCATTTTACTGAGTGCTAGCTAAACATTTCCTTTGTGTATCTTAGGTTTCTCATATTGATGAAAAAGAAAAATATCTGCTGCATGAAAATCACATGTTGCAAAATGAAATTTCCAGGTTAAAGCTGGAAAGAGATAGAATGAAAAAGCAGAATCAGGAAAAGGAAAAAGAAATTCTGTGGACATTGAAATTGTAAAACAAAAGAATGATGACCTTCAAAAGACTATAAAGTGAATGAGGAAGCATCAGTGAGAGATGAGAAAACAATATCCCAGTATAGGGAACAGTTCTATGTTCTGAAACTTGAGAATACATTTATGAATTCTTCACTGAGGCTTGAAAAACAACAAAAGGAAAGACTAAAAATGGAAGTTCACTTATACTGTTCTAATTTGCCTGCTGCTCTACGAGATTGTGATCAAAGTGAGACATCAAAGAGAGACCTAAATCTCATTTACCAGAAAGCACAAGAGCACTGGAACAGTCTTAGTGGCACTATGAATGCTCATATTCAAATGCTTTGTCAACTTTCTGAAGCTGAGAGTAAATCCAGTAGCTTTGAAGTTGAGCTCCATCACACAAGAGATGCTCTCAGAGAAAAGGCTTTGGTTTTAGAATGTGTGCAAACAAACAGACGCCAGATACTATGTTAAATAAAAGAACTTGAACAAAAGTATCGAAAAGAACAAGGTAGCAAGAATAAAGACAGTGAAAAGCAGGAGTCTGTGGTGGAGAGGTTATAACAACTTCAAAATGAAGTTAGGTCGCTTCAACAGCAAGTGGATCATGCTCACAAGAAAGGTGAGAATCAAGACAAGATCATAATGGATATCCAAGAGCAATTTCATGCTGTGATGGAAAATAATCAAGCTGAGAGTGGCCATTTCAAAGACAGACAGAATCAATCTGGAAAAAAGAAAGAAGAAAGAAAAGTAAGTATCAAGAAAGATGAATTTTTTCAAACTTCCTGAATGAACATGTCAAATAACATTTGGTTATGGCTAAATGTTGATTTAATATAAAATAGATGAGAGATTTATTTGCTGAGTCCCCCTAGAAACACACCTTGTTTCCAGCAAATAAAAGAGCTGAGAGGTGCTTCACTGTGAGTAAGAGATTGTGTCACTTATGAAATTTTAAGAGTTTGTTTCACATTCCTAATAGATGTAGAATAATATTAGTAATGTAGGCTTGTACTGTTGAAATAATCATTTTAATGTCTTTATGTTGTCACATTTTAAGACCATGATGAAGCAGATAAACAAAAATGCTCATGGCTGAAATGGGTACTTTGAAATTAAGATTCAATTAAGTGAGTTCCTAGGAACGTTAATATCAGATATCTCTGATGAATTGAGGCATATTGCTGTATCTAAAATTCCTTTTCCTTCAATAGCTTCCTGTATATTTTCTTTGGTATAATTTATTTCAATCTCAAATTGCATATTGTTATGACTAGTCCATTCTTTAAAGACATCTAATCAAATCATAATTTAGGACAAATGTGCATTTTAGCAAAACCATATTTGACTTAATCTTCCCACTAGTGTTTATAATTTACTCTGAATATTTTTACAAATTATTTGGTCATAATTTTAAGTTTACATGTCAGTAATTATCATGTGGATATAACATTGTCCAGGACAAGGATAACTGTAGCTATCTGTGATTGATTAATTTGGCATTGTATCCCCATTTCAGACTAATGAGAGGTGGCAGGATTCACGTATAGTGGGAATGGAGTGAGTAGGGCAGAGAGTTGTAGGAGCTGAAGTAAGGGAGGCTGGTGGAGGCCAGATTACCCAGGTCTTCAAAGGCCATTGGAATTTTACTATTCTTCTGATATTGGAAACTCTTGGAAGGATTTGAGCAGAGGATTGAATATGTGAAAAAGAGCTCTTGGGTTGATTTGAGCTTCCAATAAAAAGGAGTTGGAAAACATTCCAGAGTATAGAATTTACCAACATCAGACCCACCCACATAGCTATTTCCTTTGAAGACTTCAATAGGTTGTTAACCATTGCTATTCGTCAGGGGACAAAGGAATGCTGGGTTGAATCTGTTATCTAAATAACAGAATATCGTTTTGTCAGGATAGTAGAGAATTTAGAAAACTATCTAGATCAATGCATTGGATTTTGAAAAACTTTACTGAGGCATAGTTCAAGTGCCATATAGTGTACAATTCAGTTCTCTTAGTATATTCACAGAATTGTATAATGGTCATCACAGTCCATTTTAACACACTTTCATCACCCTGAAAGAAAATCCCACATCCCTCACATCCCTTAGCCATCCCTACCGCCACCATGTCCCTTTACTTCTCAGTCCTAGGCAACCACCATCTACTTGTCCTTACAGATTTGCAAGTTCTGGACATTTCGTAGAAATAGAGTCAGACAATATGTAGTCCTTAATGACTGGCTTCTTAATTTAGCATAATGTCTTCAGGGTTCATCTGTGCCATAGCAAGTATCAGCACTTCATTCTTTCTATTGTCAAATAATATTCTATTGTATAGCTTCACCAGTTAGTCACACATCAGTTGATGGTCCTATAGGCTTTCACATTTTGGCTATCAGGACATGAACATTCATTGACACATTATTATGTATACATATGCTTTTATTCTCTATCATTGGAATTTATCCTCAGAGTGCATTGGGCTGATTTCCTCATTGTAAGGCCGGAGGTACAGGAGGTGGGGTGGGCTCCAACCCGGACCAGGAGAATAATGGGCGAAAGTGAGCCAGCAAAAATGAATAACCGTAACTAAGACTCCAGCCGCAAAGCCAGCCAGTACCTGTTACAGCAACTCTAGCGACCCCGTTCAGCCAATCGCCAGCAGACGTGACACCTGTCCCAACCAATAAACCAATAATCGCTCTCCCCAATCTCCCTCACAGCTTTCTCAGCGTGCCCTTTATAAACCTGTTGCCCATCTTGCTGGGCGCAACTTCTCCAGCCCACAGCTATATGGACTGGAGACCTCGCCCGGGATTGCACTAATAAATTTTTCTTGGCTCCTTTGTTGCTGTTTCGCCTTATCTGGTTTCGTTTACCTTACACTCATCTCTCTGCCTTACCTACCTTTTTTTTTTTTTTATGTTCACCTAGCCTCATTCATTTTGACCTGGCTCACAACTTCCTCTCCTTTGTGAAGCTTTCTCTGGTTTATTGAACTCTCCTTGACCTTAGGCTTCAGCATTTGTTGTCTAGTCTGTGCAGAACAATTTAGCCCTTAACCGTAACTTGTTTTTATTTTTTCATATCTGAGAATCCCATCTCATTATAAATTTGCCTAGACTGGAAATAATAAATGATATGCATGCCACCTATCCTTGTTCAAGTGGAAAATAGTTTAGTTTAACAGTTGTTAGACATAATTAAGTACTTTATACCATGCCAGTAATTTCTTCTTTGAGACATTGACATAATAAAACTTTTATTCTAAATGTATCTTAAACAATTAAATGTAAAATTGGAAGCATTCTACCTAAAAGAGGAGAATTATTCAATCAAATGCTCATGGTTTTCGAACTATGAAAAAAAGTCTCAATTGGCCCTTCTTCATTATGTAGCCAGTTTGGGATTTACAAATTGATACCACTCCACCAACTGAAAATCTCTGGCTGCAGCTGGTCTCACAAGCCATATAACCTTAGTCTTCTCATGGGAGTGCTGGCTGAAGCAGTCCAACATAAACAGTAGCTGGGAATGAATTGATTCGGAAGCCTTGATCTCACAATACAGTCCCAGTATTTCCAAGTCAGCAGCTTTAGCCTGCTTCTGATGGTCATGTAAGGTATGCACTACCCAATCCAGGAGGTGCTATTTCTACTCCTTTCTGTTTCAAATTCATTCTTATCCCTTCCTGACTCCACCAAAACAGAATAGAATAAACACCCCAGAGTTCTGTGGGAAAAGAGAAAAACTTGCTTCCTTCACTGCTGGAAGCTGTAGGGTGCTAGGCCCCTGTGTAGTAGTGTATAGAATTCTAGCTGTTTTCCTCTTTTTCTGTATATTGGTCTCAGAGAGTGCACTCTATTTCTGTGTGCATATGGACACTTAGCATCTGCCAAAATGTATCTATCTATCTTTCCCTATTTAAAAGGGGGAAGCTTTTTTTAAAAATGAGCTTGTAGAATGTCAACAAAGGGTAGATTGAGATGTTTGAAGCTTTTTTTTTTTTTTAAGTGAGGGCTTTTCTGGGTTTCCTATGGAAATAAGTTAGGAATGTGGCATAGAAGTAGAATTATTAGCTAATTTGAACTCTGCTCCTAAATCAAGAATTAAATAAGAGACACCTTTCAACCATCTCATTAATTAGGCCCTAGCTTCTCCAGAAGTTCCTCCTCTCATGAATTTCTAAGACAGAGACAACTTAGGTTGAGATATTTGATGCACACCATTTTGAAGTGAAGAATCTGGATTGGGAAGAGAAGAGAGCTTAAGCTTCCTCAAGCCTCCAAATGATATAGTTGAGTTTGCATCTGAAAGAAGCCTTGGACAAGACTTCCAGGAGCTCAAGTCACTATGGAAAAGGAAACTATTTAGAAGACTACAAGGTCAAACAATCGACAATCTGCTTCTTGTGGGAAAGTTTTACCTTATAAGAGAAAATGTGCTGATTTGTATCCTTAGTGTGGGGGTGCCCTCAAAGATTAGAAATTAACACTACCCTCAAGGTAACTTCTAGAATCAACATAAAAAGTATAGATTGGCTATCTACTAAAGTAATTTACACCAAGTAATGGTGTATGAGGGTGTAGTTGAGATTATTGACTGTGAGAAATGAACTAGAAGGAAGAGACCCCACAAAAGAGGTCAGGGTTGGAAATATATTTTACAGAATGGGTTGAAGCCTTGAGATATGAGGAGCTCTGAGAGAATTTAAAAAGACTGGAAAGGGACAGGATTAGCATGGGGGCTGATGCAATTAGAAATCAAGTAGGGTCAGGGGAGCAGAGGCGAGAGGAGTGGCCACTGCCAGCAGTTGCTGCTGCGAAGTAAAGCAAGATAAAGAGTAAAAAAAAAATAGATTCTTGGTGACCTTCAGAATTCTTTATTGGAATTATAGGACTGAAAAATCAGATTTCAGTATAAAAGACAATAAGTGATGAAAAAATAGACCTCTGGGTGAAAACATGTACAAAAAAAATTAAGGTCCGATAGAAGTGAAGAGAAACAGGATGATAGAGAAGCCACGAAAGTCAGGCAAAAGTTGTTTTTGTTTATTTTACAAAAAACTTAATAAAGGGAAATAGTTAATAGCAAAGGGAAAAAATGGAAACCCATGGAAGAATACACAATAATTATTCACATTATAATTTTTTAAATGTACCCCTTAAATTTGTTTTAGACACAAGCAGCATCTCAGGGCAACTTAGAGCAGTTTAAAAAGGATAGTACAACTTCAATAGCAAGTTGAATGGAACTCAGAATAAAGGATCTGCAATCTGAACTCTCTAAAATGGAAACATGTGAGGAAAACATTAATAAAATAGTCTTGGAGATATATCATCAGACTTGTGTAGAAGAATTAAAACATAAAAATTCTTGTTAAGTAAACTCTCCAGGTAAGTCAAAATAAAGAATCATAGAAAATAAATTATGCTCATTAAATTGCTTTGAAAGCATAATTCTTAGTGAGACAAGTTCATGACATTCATGGGACTTGAAAGTTAACTAGATTGTATAACTTCAGAAAATGTTAGTGAATGAAGTTACCTTTAAAATGTTGGTCCAGGACAGTTTATGTCTTTCCTTCCTTTTTTTGTTTCATATGTCTTTTTCTTCTTAATATTCTCCTATATTAACCTGAACTGTGAGTCTTTTCAGCTAAGTACTTTTGAAGTTTTATAATTTAGACAGTGATACTGTTATAAAATCGCCTGTCAGCATTTCCCTACATAGAAATATTAGTGAGTTTAAATATATTTTGCAAGATTACATCTTACCAAAAGGTTCAAGTCCTACCACTCCTGAATATAATTTGGCACTTGGTAAATCAACTTAGTATCACTAGAAGGTGCAGTGAGACAGACTATGTAGTTTTTCCACTCTACTTAAAGGCAACCTTGTGAAATAGGGAATGATTAATATGGGGATGAAGGGAAGCATAAAAGTGGTTATAAAGTGGTAACAAACAACACCTTGGTCGGCCTGAGGGATGTGGGAAAGACAAGAAAGGCGGGCCTCACCTCTGATGCTCGGGTTACAGTGGGTCACAATGTTAGGAGCTAATTGCTTTGGAAGCTGCTAAAGTACTTTGTGCTCACCAACTCTGCAATTTCCTTTCTGCTATGAATTATTCCTCAGTGCCAAATGCTTAATTTTTTTTCCAGATAGTATGCGAAATGTTTAAGGGTGGTGAAAGCAAATGCTTGAAAATGTCCATGAGGGATGACTTTTTAAATCTTTAAACCAGCTTACTAAGTACAAGTATTCCTAGCTTTTTTTAAAATTGTGGCTTTATATTTATATAAATTTAAGGAGCACAACATATTTTGGTCTATTTTTACCTACTGAAGTGACTATTATAGTCAAGCAAATGAACATATCATTTCACATAGTTACCCTTTTAAGTACAATATTTCTAATAGCATCCTGAATACGCTTTTTTAATTTTTTTGAGTCAGAGTCTCACTCTGTCACCCAGGCTGGAATGTAGTGGCACACTCACAACCACCCCAGCATCGACCTGCTGAACTCAGACGAGCCTTCTGGCTCAGCCTTTCAAGTAGCTGGAACTACAGGCACACGCTACCACGCCTGGCTAATTTTTTTATATATTGTAGAGACGATCACCACGTTGTCCAGGCAGGTCTCGAACTCCTGGGCTCAGGCAATCCTCTCGTCTCGGCCTCCCAAAGTGCTGCGATTACAGACTTGAGCCATCGATGCCCAGCCCTGAATACTCTTAAAAATAGAGCCATTCCAAAAGGCACTGGTTACCTGTTAACCTGTATGTCATTTGTAGTTATTTCTCTCCCCTCCCTACTTTGTTGCAATTACTTGGTTGTTAGAAATTATCTTATGTGTACTTCTTTATAACAATTTTAAAACTGTACTTGCTTATGGTAAACATGCTCTGATACATTTTCAGAGTTAAAACACTGTTTAAAGGAAAATTCCTTTTTTTATTGCAACATTTTAAGAAATGCAAGTTATTTAGGAATTATTTAGGGAAAAATGAAATACTAAGCATTTGTCTCTTGCAATCTTCACAGAACTCATGAGAGGCAAGTAGAGGCAAGTACCAGCCTTTTTGTGGAGAAATAGCACCCCAAATCTTTATTCACCACTGAGATTACAAGACCAGTGTTAGAGTCACCTTGCATTGGAGATCTTGATCATAGTTTAGTTCACAACAGAAACTTATTCCAAGAGAAAAATTAATGATCCCCATGTCAAGCCCACAGACTTCAAACAGTACAGAGAATATGACCACGGTTAGTCATATTATCTTTATTCCTTTGGCTTTCAGATTTCTGATATAATTCCTATTTCAAACGTGATAAATACTGAATTGTTTAACTGACATGCATATTAAATAAATGTCATAATTATTTGTGTTAATAAAGAAAAGAAACAATTTTATTTACCTTTTTTTAAGTCCTTGAAGTTCTTGTTTTCAAGACTCCCTTTTGTTAACTTTAATCAATAAATGCAACCGCCGGGCTCGGTGGCTCAGCCTGTAATCCCGCGCCTTTGGGAGGCTGAGGTGAGTGGATTGCCTGAACCTGCGGGTTCAAGACCCGCCTGGGCAGCAAGACCTCATCTCCACAATAAATCAAAAAATCAGCCAGGTGTGGTAGCGCGCACCTATAGTTCCAGCTACTTGGAAGGCTGAGGCGGAAGGATCGCCGGAGCCCAGCAGGTCGAGGCTGTGGTGACCGGGAAAGGCCACTGCATTTCAGTCTGGGCGACAGAGTGAGACTCCAATTCAAAAATAAACAAATAAATGCAACCAAATGGATACATTTTAAACTTATTTAAAAGCTGCAATAAGGTTAGATTTTTATAATGTGAATCTTGTTGCCTAATAACTCAAGGTTTACTTTGAGGTGCTTTGGCTTTTTTCTAATTGATTTTAGTTTGGCTGTGGTTCATAAGACTTGTAAAATTTTGTGACATCATCTTCAGTTTTCTACCTCGAATCTTAGGTGGGTGATTAGCACCCAAACACTTAACCATATACACATGTCTATTATTTAAAGGAATCCAGTATAAATACTTTTCATAAATCAAAGAAACCTGTGATACTAGCAAAGTTTTTTTCTGTTTTTAAGCTAAAAGTTTTGGGATTTTCTTACTTAAGAGTTCATCCCAAATTGCTGCTCTACTTACAGCATTTTTATCTCAGTTTTTGTGAAATGTGTCTGTTGTGGGCAGTTCAGCCAATTTTAAATAGTGAAATCAAGTGAATATTTGAATGTGTAAAATGAAGTACTCTTGCATCTCTCTAGTTGCCATCACTTACATGATTGGTGGCTGCAATGGCATTGATATCAAGAGTAACTGTGATCTAACGGAATCAATTATATTCTTCCTACTCAGAATTCTATATAATGCTGCACAAAGTCCCCATTTCTCCTGGAGATGTAACAGGACCTTCAATCTAAGCGTGTGATTTCATTCATAGTAAGAACCCATTTCTGGCAATCTCAGAATGAATCCAGCAATGCCAAGCTCTATCAGTTGTAGAGTTGGTAAGAAAATAAAATAGTTCACCTAGGCTTGACCCAGTTTAAGACAATTTTATAATGTTTGACCATTTTTTGAGTAGGGAAAACATTACATAAGCCAGGCATGGAGGGCACATTGTTAATCTCAGCTGCTTGGGAGGCTGTGGCAGGAGGATCCCTTTGAGCCCAAAGACTCCAATACTGTATTGAGCTTAGATCATGCCTGTGAACAGCCACTGCACTGCAACACAGCAAAACTATCTCTTAAGAAAAAAATTAGAAACACCATAAAACACTGGTTTGAACAAAATCAAATACATAAATAGCAACTAGTTTTCATTGTGCAGCATTGTTATTAAATTCTCCACTTCAATCAGTGCATATTGGCTTATGGTTTTGGTGGTGTTTTCATGATCTCTTTAATGCCCAGAAAGGTAGCATAGGCTCATGTTCAGTGATGCCTCAATTTTGTTTTTTGCCTGGCTTCGTGTCCTAACAAATTATAGAAGAGGAAACCAAAGGTTTCTTAGACAACATGCAGCCAAATAGCTTCAAAGGGAATAAAGTAAATGATTGCTTTAATACATATTTACAAGATCTTAGTTGGCTGATATTTTTTCATCATTTTGTTAGCTTAGCTTTATTTTTCTGAAAAAAAATAAGATGATCAGGATCTAAGTGCTTCAGAGTCATGAAATTGTATAACTAGGTACATAAAAAAATAATAATGTTTCTTTATGCTGTCAAGCATAATGTCAGTATGCAATGTTTTCATTAGTTGTTAGCAGAAAAATCAAGTGATGTATAATTTTACAAGATGGTGAAAAAGTGTGTAAATGAGTTGTAATGAAAGGGAAGATTTTTAAGGAAACATTTTCCCGTAATGAATTTCATTCATGTAAAGGGGTGCTTATTTTTACTATTCCTAGATAAGCTGAAAAAATAGTTTAAGCTTACTGTAGCAACTTCGGGGAATACATAGTTTCCTTGTGGGACATTGCTTTGTTTGCCAAATTATGTTAGATTTAATAAAAGAGATTAAAAAGCACTATTTAGTCAAAATACAAAGACAAGTCTCCATAATCACTGCAGAATGCCTTGAAAGACTTCTTATACAGTTGTTTACAAAATTCTTAGAGTTATAGAAAAAAAGTACCATCTAGAGTTGCAGGGAATTAATTATTTCCACTAGGAGGACATCAAATACTAGTATGAGAGGTGATAACATACTATCTAATATGATAGGAAAGAGTGGGTTTTTAGATGGGGATCACTAAACAACAAGATGTTTAGAGATTTTTAGCTATGATTCTAGAAAGTAAAATATTAAAAATAAACAAATCTAATCTAATTTTTTTAAATGTTAAAGTTACATGTTAAAAATACTAAATTTGTTTATTCATCTTCTTTGTTTGCAAGGTTTTAATATTTTGGACTATTCTTACTGTAAAATTTTATCTTATTCAGGATTTATTATAACTGTACGAAAACTATAATAGATTATTTCTCTAGACTTCTTGAAAGAAAGTTTTTGCTATGTTCATACCATTTAGCACTGATCGGATCTCTCACCATCACATAAAGTCCAGCTTTGCGACTTAGCATCACTGCAGCGATAATAGATTACTACTTACATGTTTGGTTACTTTTTATTTTGAGTTTTCACATTCTAGTATAATTCAGGGATTCTTTACCCTAAATATAGGAAGTAACTTTATAGTTTCATTGGTTCCTTATTCCATTCTATTATTATAAGATATAAAAGTTAAAATTAGCCTGAAGAGATATATCACAAGTTAGATGTTTTTGCACATAGAATTATTTTCAGATCACTGAAATAGTAAATTTTATTTCAATTTCATAAAAGATAAAACTTATCTGGCCTAAACATTTTTTATGTTTGAGTTATTTTTTTACTTATGTGCCTAACACAATGCATAGCATACAACAGTCACTCAGTAATTGTTTTTTTAAGTGTTTTAAATAAGAAGACTCATTTTTACATTGCATGACTTTGGATTTTTGGTGCCTTTACTGACACTTTAACAAAAATTTCTGATGATTTATTTAAAGCAATTTTCTATTTCTCACATGTTCATTTGTTGAACAATTCTTTTTCTAAATGTGGTTGACAGGCACATCAAGACTAAAACCATACTCTTAAGATTTGAACTTTTTAGGATGGAACTTTGTGTCTCAAGAAAACACTTCACAGCTAAAAATAGGACTTTTTACCTCACAAAGGTAGTACTTGTCTACTCCAAATTTTACTTCTAGTCAAATTTCATAATAGTTGTGCTATTTACTAATGAGGCAAAAATTGAGTTTAATAAACATGTTTAAAACATCAGTTGTAGTCTCTATATAATTCCTTCTGTCTCAACTTCATTTTGTCTACTTAACCAAATGCCAAGGAGTCATTTTATCTTTGGAAGGTTTCAAGTAATCTCTCAAATTTCTCCAATTTCTTTTCTTTCACTTATTTTTTTTCTCCACAAAGTTGGAAATATATGCATGGCTCTGTACTTAATCCTTCAGCTCCTCCACCAACAAACTGCCCTTCAGGTCTTTTCTCTATGATATTTATAAAGTATTTTATATTTTCAGTTCAATATTTATAAACTGAAAAGTGTAATTCCCTTCATACATTAACCTATTTACCATGCGATGTTGGATTGTAGCAGTTTAAATGGGCAAACTTTTTTTAGTATATTACATTTGAGTGCATACTTACTTTCAGAGCATTTGAGCGCTCCCCAAAAGAGAATGACATCCAATTTTAATTTAAAAACACTGTTATTGAAAGTAATTATGGGTTGTGTGTGTGTATCTGTATGTGTGTGTGGAGGGGGTGTATGTCTTTTATCAAATTGGTTTCAAAAAGAGAATACAGCATTGCCTTTCAATCTGAAATCTCAAGGATAATTTGCTGGTAGTCTGTCAATAAGTTGTCGTTACATGAGTTTTGCTGTTGTTGTCGATTTCACTATAGTTCTTTTTCTATTATCTTCCTTCCAACTCTTCCTCTGTTTAAAGTGAGGCTGTGTTGAAGCATGTACAGTAAGATTATAAAGTCAAGGATAAAGAAAACATTTCTATGAATGTCGTGGAGTCATCTTTCTAGTTGGGGCCGTTTATGAGGTAGGTGGCAAATGGCACTCCCTTCCCCTTCTGAATTCAGAATGTAGGAGTCAGACCAAGGGACATCTACGAACACTCTAGCTATCTCACTGACTCATCATAACTAATAGGAGGATGTGGCTCAGATAAGCAGCCACAGTGGGTTCCTGAATACTACATCCCAGATTAGACATTTACCACACAGTTGTCAGTGGAGGAAACAGGTGCCTGACACTGTCCCAGGAGCAGGCTGTTGACTACAGAGATGACAAAAGACCCAAATTCAAGTTACTGTAGACCACACATCTTTTCAACAAAGAGATGTGGAGACAAGCAAGCACAATCAATGTGCTTCGTTCAAATTCACTGATGAGGTAAATCTTCCCACCTCTCAAGAGAAAAGTAGAGAGTATAAGTCCTCACAGAAAACTTGAGGCTAAGAAAACAGAGGTTCTCCAATCACTTCTGCCTGGATTTAAATTATAATTGAAATTAATTCCATGTTTTTGTATGAACCAACTGAAGATGAGAAGTTGGACAAAGTATGTCAGGTGGTAAAGAGAAATCTTTTCTGTGTATGTTTTCAATTTTGCTGTAAATTAACCCACAACATGGAGAATGTATTTGTTGATTGAATTTGGTAAATCAATTCTTTTTGGGAGAAAACAAATAGTTTATTAGGAAGAATTTCCTCAACTTTAGCTTGTTTGGTGCAAAGAAAAGTTTTCTCCTTAGTGTTCCCATCTGTGGTTTCAAAAGTTGTGGTTTATAAATCGAACATATTTATTGCTACTAGTAGACATTATGATATTAATTACTGTTTTTAAAATTTGTATTCATAATTTCAGAGCTTTATATTTAGAAAGTTATTTTCTTTTCTTTTCTTTCTTTCTTTTTCTTTTCTTTTTTTGAGTCGAAGTCTCACTCTGTCACCCAGGCTGGAGTGCAGTGACAAGGTCATGGGTCACCACAGCCTTCTGAGCTCAAGCAGTCCTTCGTCTCAGCCTTACAAGTATCTAGGACCATAGGTGCACACTACCACACCCCACTAAGTTTCATTTGTTTTTATTCATTGTAGAGATGAGGTCTCACCAAGTCACCCAGGCTGGTCTTGAACCCCTGGGCTCAGGCAATTCTCTCACCTTAGTCTCCTAAAGTGCTGGGATTACAGGCATGAGCCACTGCACCCGGCTTACTTTTTTATGTCTCATGACTAAACCTTATTGAGCTCCCTCACTGTTTTACATATGCATTTTCTCTATTAAATATGTTTTAAATCTACATCTTTTTTTTTTTCTGAATGAGAAGGAAGTAGCTAGCATGGAACTCTAGGCTCAATAAGAAGGTCCATTCCCGGCTTGTAGCTAATTGGCTTTGTAACCTCAGGCTACCTGCAGGCTCCCTGAGCCTGAGTTGCCTCTTAGGTACAATTAGGGAATTTGACTAAATTAGAGATTTTCACACCTCAAAAATATTTCTTTTTTCAAAAACTAGAACACTAAGAAAAATGGCATGACCTGTAATCCCACACCTTTGGGGGGCTGAGGTGAGTGGATTGCCTGAGCCCGCGGGTTCGAGACCCGCCTGGGCAGCGAGACCTCATCTCTACAATAAATCAAAAAATCAGCCGGACGAAGTAGCACATGCCTGTAATTCCGGCTACTTGGAAGACTGAGGCGGAAGGATCGCCGGAGCCCAGCAGGTCAAGGCTGCCGTGGCCGGGAGCGGCCACTGTACTCCAGTCTGGGCGACTGAGTGAGACTCCAACTCAAAAAAAAAAGAAAAGAAAACATATTATGTAAAACAGGTAGAAGTAGGGCTTTGTGGCTGAAGGAGGACTGGGTGCTCTGAACCAGTGACTTTCTTATCTCTTAATTCTGGCGGTCTTCCGTGAAACCTTAGGTTTCTGTGGGACATAGTTTGAAAACTACCTGTTATGAGAGAATCCTCCTAGTTAGTTACAATTCACTGGTGCCTTGTTCTCCTGTTTATAATTTTCTCACCCTTTTCTACTTAAAAGTGTAAAAGTATGAATGAACTCGCAGATGTGCTCCCCTTCTTGATGATTAGTTCAAGCTACCTCCACCATCTGAAACCTAATCTTCACCTGTAAATATGCAGGAAGTCCATGGAGAAAGAGAAGCATTGCTATTAAAAATAGTTTATGTATTTTTTTCTTACAATGTACTAATATAGCCCTTAATTTACTATTATGTGTAAAATGAAGATTAGCAGTTTTTTAAGCTTTTTATTTCCTCTGGCAACATTCAGTTTCTCCTAGCCATTTGCTCTGCACTCTTCAAATCCATTGATGGTACCCTTGCCTACCTGAATATAACAGCAATTAATGTCACCAAGACCTTTCTCTCTCTCTCTTTTTTTTCTCCATGTGTAATCTGTGCCAGTCACTACATTAAGTCACTCAGATGGGGACAGCAATTCAGATTTTCAATTAAGAGAAGAAATATGAGCAGGAGGGGGAAGGAAGAAAAGAAAGAGAGAACTATGAGGAAAATGTGTTATTTGATGGGAAAGTAAGACTAAAATGAAAGGGACTTTCTAAAAGTCATTTAATATTTTCCAGTTTTCACTTGTGAATTAGGACAAAAGCACCCCAGCCTTCCATGAGCCAGGACAAAACTGGGCCTTCAACACTCAAGATCCTTTTCCTAAGCTTTTGCCTCGCCTAAAGTAGTTCCCTCTCCATGTTATGGGTTTGTCCCTTTCCCTCTGAACTTTCATAGCTGAGCTGGCATCTCTATGCCAAAGGCAGCTGCCCTCAGCAGTCATTTATGTGGTCACATATTGGAGAGTCAGTGAAAGGCTGGAAGGGCATTTTTGTGGGTGGAGGCCACTTCAGGCAATAGAGGCACCTGCTTCCACCACGTCCTCTGGACGAGTTAGAATAGAAAGATGACCTCTATTTAAATTGTTATATAAAAAGTATTCTTTATCTAGAGTGAAGATTTCTCCAGTATAAGAGTGAACAATCTATCGAGAAGAGTAATTCATTTTTATCTAAGTAACATTTATGTATTTTGAAAGTATTTTTGAATGGCAAGTGATAAAATCTATTTACACATAGGAATTTAATATTTAAGAGAAGGACCCAGGGGCTCCATGCGGGCCCGCTGCTATCACCTCACATCATTCTGGGCTGCCAGCTCCGCCCTCGCCACCCACGCTGCCCCCGGAGTCCCTGGAGCCCCAGGTGGTGAATACTTACTCTGCTGAGAAGTAGTAAAGTACTTCATGGGTAAAAAGCATGCCTCTCATGTTCAATCGCCACCTAAATGATGATGACATCTCTGACTCTGTGAAAAGTGAAAGGCGAAATCTTTTGGAAGATAATTCAGATGAAGAAGAGGACTTTTTTCTAAGAGGGCCATCAGATGAAGAAGAGAACTTTTTTCTAAGAGGGCCATCTGGACCAAGATTTGGACCTAGAAATGATAAAATTAAGCATGTTCAGAATCAGGTGGATAAAGTTATTAATGTCATGCAAGAGAATATTACAAAGGTACTTGAGAAGGGAGAGACTAGATGAAGTACAGGAAAAATCAGAAAGCTTGTGGGAAAATGCAACTGCTTTTAGCAACAGATCCAACAGATTCTAAGCAACAACTTAGAAGCATGTGGTGGCATGAATGCCAAATAAAAGCTATCATCGCTTTGGCTGCTGGTATCCTCTTGCTAGTGATTATCATTCTTATAGTTGTGAAATACCATACTTGATTTGATGACAGAGAGGGCTTCATTAAAAGATCTTGGACAATAATAATAAAAGATTGCTGCATAATTTAAATGAAACCTATGTATATAACTTTTTAAACTTCTTTTTCAAGAAACTAAGAGTCAAGTATCACTTCAAATTGGAGCATTGAGAATGTTCAATTATCTTCTTCCTTTCTAATAAAATGTGCTTTTAATAATTACGTTTACGGTGAAGATAACTAGCCTCTATTTTGCTATATTCCAAGGATCTAATTTGAAACTAGATACTTGCCAGTTCATTGTTTGTGTATATAGTGAAACACTGATGACGATATTTGATACTAGTATTTTAATGGCATAAGGACTTGCATTGTTGTGTTAGGTTGCAGGTCAGGCTGGGAGTCAAGAAACCTATGTGGAGTACCACATCGTTATGCTGAAAGAGATGCATAACCATTCTGTCAATATTCACAAAAATATTATTTTTTCATATTGCAGTTGTTTTGCAAGCAATTTCCGCATGTTTATGGTATAACTAAATGTTGTAAATGTTATTGCCTTTAGCTATAACTAAAAACATTCCAGTAAAGCTATTTTTGACTGTAAAAAAAAGAGTGAGAGAGAAAGACATTGGAGAAAAAAGAACAACATGACATTAGTAATTCCTTAATTCAATTTATGTTAATATGTGCATTTTACATAGTGTTTATTAAGAGTAATCAAGATTCATTCAATAAAATTTCCTCCTTTCATCACTTTTACAAGACCTGTCTAGTAATGCTGTGGTAACATAATTCATTTCATAAGTCTTGTTTGTAATGTTACTGTCACAGAAATGTTACAGAAAACAGTCTCTGAAAATATTGGGAAACCTGTTAGTCAAAAAATTTGTCTTCACAGCTAAAATTTTTAAAGGCATTGGCCTTTATATTAAAATGAGCACCATAAGGTATTTATTGTGTTTACTATTTCAGACCCTGATCTGGGCATTTAGTGAAAGAATATCTTTTTTTATGAAAGACAAATGAAAACACTCTAGATGAGAACATTTACAATATAGTTCACAACAGTCTCACCCATATTATACTTCAGTAGATAATTATACTATAATTAGTCAGATGTTTCAAAAAATGGTACTAATTCCTGAAAAGAAATCAAAGTTACAATTAAAGATCTATATATTGTTTTTCTTGTTTCTAATTCTAGAAAGTCCTGTATCAGTTTTCCTCTTCGTAGTGGTTATCGGAGACTTTGTCAAAGATGAGTTGGTTGAAGAACTGAGGTTTTGCTTCTGGAATCTCTATCATGTTCCATTGGTCCATATGCCTATTCTTGTACCAACACCAGGTTATTTTGAGTATTGTAGCCTTATTGTAAAGTTTAAAGTCTGGAAGGGTGATATCTTCCACTTTGTTTCTTTTGCTAAGAATTGTTTTGGCTATTCATGGTTTTTTATGTTTCCATATAAGTTTCTGTATTGTCATTTCATTGAGAAGAATGATGTTGGTAATTTAATGGGTATTGCATTGAATCTGTAGATTGCCTTTGGAATGATGGACATCTTAACAATGTTGTTTCTTCCTATCCACGAACATGGAATATTTTTCCATTTGTGTCTTCTTGGATTTCTTTGAGTGGTGTTTTGTAGTTTTCATTGTAAAAGTCTTTCAATTCTCTGGTTAGGAAGATGCTGAGGTATTTCATTTTTGTGTGTGTGGTTATTGTGAATGGTATTGTACTTTTTATTTGGTTCTCTGCCTGTTTGTTTTTGGTGTATACAAATGTGACTGTCTTTTGCACATTTATTTTGTACCCCAGGACTTAATTCAAAGCCTCAAGTGCCCATGCCATAAGAGATAAGATAGATAAGTGGGACCTCATCAAACTGAATAGCTTCTGCAAAACAAAAGAAGCCATCAAGAGAGTGGGGAGACAGCCCACAGAATGGGAAAAAATATTTGCCAACTGTGTATCTCACAAAGGCTTAACATCCAGGATCTGCAAGGAACTCAAACATGCTGAAAGGAAGAAAATAGCCCCATTAATAAATGGGTAAAAGACATGAAAAGACACTTCTCAAAAGAAGATACACAGGCAGCCAATAGGCACATGAAAAAGTGTTGGGTGCCGGCCACGGAGGCCCACTGAGCATTAGGGATCAGGGAGGGCCGTGGACCCCGAGACCACTAGGATGTGTTCAGGAGCCGTTGACCCCATTTTCCTCCTCCTT
>NW_007260288.1:973391-975580 GCF_000164805.1 Carlito syrichta | reverse complement strand
AAATGGCCCAGCACAGAGTTGGGCTGGGCCACATTCCTGAGAGTCCAGCATGTACTTTGGACTGGGCTGCATTCTTTTAGGCCAGCTTTAGCTACAGTTAGTGTAGGGTTTTTTCTACCTATTATAGAAATTGAATTTATTGTATTCATAGAAAGTATTGTAGAATAGGTCATGCTAATGTCAGGGAATCATGTTAGTTCAAGCATGACCAATCATGATATTTTGAGGTTTAATAAGAATACAGTTACTTTAGAAATTTCATTGTCTTCATTTTCTACTATTGTGGTTTTGGCCTTAGTACATTTAAAGTTTATATTTGGGTTTGATTTTTAGAAGCTTTGCTGCTGCTGATCAGCTTTATATATTAGGATTAGGAATTAGAAACTTTCATAGAAATTAGGATAGATATATAGGACTTTAGTATAGCCATTTTGTTAAGAGATTGTAGTCTATTGTTACAAAAGGTGGCCCACTGTGAACCTTAGACTGGGCCACATCCTGTAGAGCCCAGTGTGATCTTTGGACTGGGCCACATTCTTTAGGAATTGGCTTAAGCTATAATCAAGAGTTTCCTTAGCATTGTGTAAGTAGTATTAGCATAGAATAGAAAGGTAATAAAGTTTAAGTTAGTCATCATGGGTATTGCATGAGCTTTAGAAGTTATTGATTATCAGAACATCATCATGCTAGTAGGGATTGTTGCACTACTTTTGAAGAGCGTTAACTCGCAAAGGGAACAATAAGACAATCTTGGAGTTTGTTCCTCCTCATACCTAAGAAAACATCTGGTGGGTGGGGGGCGCCCCTCCTGCACCTGGCCTTGTGTTCATGTGAAAGACTTGTGAGACTGTCTGTCTAAAATTTGGAGATAAATACCTGCTGTAACTTTCAATAAACAGCTTCTGCTCATTTCACTGAACAGTTGTCCACTTTCTTACTCTTCTTCCTCTTTATATCTATTCTTCCATCTTTCTTTTAATATCTGTCCCTGCAAATTCGCCGACGCCACCACATCTTCCAAGGGACTCCCCAAAACTTGCAGGGACTGGCCCCCCGCAAAAAAGTGCTCAGCCTCACACATCAGAGAAATGCAAATCAAAACCACATTGAGATACCACCTAATCCCAGTAAGAATGGCCATCATTAATAAAACAAACAACAGTAGATGCTGGTGAGGATGTGGAGAAAAAGGAACCCAAACTAGTGCAACCTCTTTGGAAAACAGTGTGGCGATTTGTAAAAGAACTAGACATTGAACTTCCTTGTGACCCTGCAATCCCTCTACTGCAAATATACCTGGAGGAACTCAGATCATTCTACAAAAAAGATACTTGCACATGCATATTTATTGCAGCACTATTCGCAGTAGCAGAAACATGGAATCAACTGTGCTGCCCATTGAAGCTTGACTTGGTAAAAAAATGTGGTACAAGATTTCAAACTTTACTACAAAGCTACAATCATCAAAACAGCTTGGTATTGGTACAGGAACAGGAATATAGATCAATGGAACAGAATTGAGATTCCAGAAGCAAAACCTCAATTTCTCAACCAACTCATCTTCGACAAAGCCCCCAACACCTACCAATGGGGAGAGGAGAACCTATTCAGTAAATGGTGCTGGGAAAACTGGCTGACCACATGCAGAAGATTGAAACAGGACCCCTATCTATCCCCATGCACAAAGGTTAACTCCAAATGGATCAGAGACCTAAATGTAAAACCTCAAACCATAAGAACCTTAGAAAAGGAAGGAAATACTCTCATGGAAATCGGAACTGGCATCCAATTCCTGTACAAAACCCGAAACCCACAGGACTTAAGAGAGAAGATGACAAATGGGACCTTATTAAACTGACAAGCTTCTGCAAAGCCAAAGAAACCATCAAGAGAGCAGGGAGACAGCCTACAGACTGGGAAAAAGTATTTGCCAACTCTAGGTCTGACAAAGGCTTAACATCCTGGATCTACAAGGAACTGAAGCGTACTGAAAAGAAGAAAACAAACAACCCCATTATAAAATGGGCAAAAGACATGAACAGACACTTCACAAAAGAAGACATTCGAGCAGCCAACAAACACATGAAGAAATGCTCAACCTCACTAATCATCAGGGAGATGCAAATCAAAACCACACTGAGATACCACCTAACTCCAGTCAGAATGGCAATTATCAACAACTCAAAAAA
>NW_007260288.1:969400-972423 GCF_000164805.1 Carlito syrichta | reverse complement strand
CTAAACCCAGCAGGTCGAGGCTGCGGTGGCTGTGAGCATGCCACTGCACTCCAGCCTGGGCGACAAGAGTAAGACTCCAACTCAAAAATGAAAGAAAAAAAAAAGAAAGAAAGAAAAGAAAGGGATTGACTATAGTGGAGAACTGCTGGGGTGGGGGTGGGGAGGACACAACATCAATGAGGGTGCCTGATCTCAAACCAGATGGACTGAGAACCAAAGGGATGCCCAAACTTTGCCGGTACAAGGACCACTTGTATTCCTAATCCTGAGTTGTACTCCACATCTTTAAAATAAAATTTTAAATATTTAAAAAAGAAAGTCCTGTATCAAAGAAAAAAGTTTTAAAATTGGCTCTATCCTATATTAATCCATTTGTAAGCAAATTTTCTGAAATCTTTTTGTCCATATAAATAGTACATTTTATGTAATTACTTGCCAATAGAATTTTTCACATAACATTATGGCCAGTGCCACTTTGTTCATGCATGTATATAAGATCCTGTGCTGAGAAGCTAATGGCATAGAATATACTTTAAAATCTCAATTTTTGAAAACTGGAGAATGGAAATCTCATTTTCAGGGAAAATGTCCATTACAGTGAAAAAATAGATTATATTTCTATAAAGGGCAGAGATTTGCTAAGAATTACAAACTAGTGCAATATGACAATATGACTTGAATTGTTTAACCTTTGTACTAATAAAATAAAACATCAACCTTCTGAAATAATGAATACTTAATATACTCATCCTAATAGTCCTCTTATCAGATTAATTTATGTGGCATTACACATCTGTGTTTTCTATTACCAAACCTGAAAATAAGTAGCAACTTTATTTATGTGATTATTTTTCTATTTAAGGAATCCTCCGGTTGGATTTAGCCTCTAAAAATACTAAAGGTCACGTTTTGTGATATATAATTCCCATGATAATGTCTCTTGCCTAACTTAAACATTACAAATAATTTTTGCCTTATTTCAGATACAGCAGGAGTGAGAAGAAAGCATAACTGCCAAAATAAAAGAAGGTACATTGCCAAAATGGATGAATTAGTTTAGATTATTAATTGATTTGTGAAATAAGTTGTCAGTAGCAAATGATTCTTTTTTCATTCTTTGGATACCACATTATATATTTTTTTCTTACATGCATCAGATGAAAGATTTGAAAAAAATACATTCATAGCAAAGTGTATCTACTTATGCTTTCTTAATTCGTTATGTTCCAAAACTTTTAATAAAAAAATCTCAAGAAGGATCAGTGTTATTTATTTATTTTTTCTGGCTCTACACTTTGTTCACTTCTGCCATCCCTGTGGAACTGTCAGCCAGCACACTAACACTGTTCTCAGGAAACAAAGGCATGATCAGCTTCTCAGGTTCATGGCAGTCGATTAAGGACAAAGACTCCAGACTTATCTAAAAATACTTAGACAAGCAATTACAGTTCATAGGCAGTTACTGGACAGATGACATTTTAAATTTTCAGTCATTTACTTTGTCATTGGTTTACTTTTGCCCTCAGAAAATGTTTCAAATTCCTTGACGTGGAATAAAAGCAAATTGATTTGGTTCTTGTCAAGTTGTTCATCTTTACCTCTTGCCACTTACTGTACTCTGCCCCTTGCTCTGGCATCTAATCAAACTAGACACTTAGAATTCCACAGTGTTCTTCCTCATCTTAGCTCTTTGCACTTGCTTTTTACCTCTCTCTGGCACACTTTTTTCTTGTTTTTCAGGCATCAGCCTATATATTGCCTCCCCAAAAAGCCTACAACACGGATGCAAAACTGGAACAGGTGGCCCTTCTGTGTATTCCAGTAGCACCCTGTTTTTTATACCTGTCATGGTATCCATGACTCTGTATGAAAATTGCCTGTTTGGCATTTTTTTCCCCCAGGTTATAGTATATGATTGTGGAGAGTTGGACTGTATCACCTTCATCTTGTAATTCCAGTGCTTGCCCTAGTAACTTAACACATAGTTGTTGAATAAAGAAAGAGTAAATCCCAGAAGCTCTAATACTTAACCACAATGATAATAAATTCCATGTGCAACTATGGGCAGATTATACTTAGTAATGATTTTGCCTTGTTCTACATATATTTTCAGCAATTCTTATGAACACCAGTAAAGTTCTCAATTTTTTTCTACTGACATCCACTTAGTTAACTTTGAAATCTTTCAAATAAAGAATATAATTATTTCTTTTCCTTTCCAGCTTCTGCTGAATTTGAATGTGGATCCAGTATAGCTTCTTCTCTTGAAGCTACTGATGATTCAAATCTAAATGTACTAGTTTAAAAAGCATCACAAGATGATGTACCAATTTTAAAGAAAAAATATATGATCTGAAATAATAAAATATCATTACTGGGATGTTTACATGGCGTATTACTTGTTTCTCATTACATATATAGTACATGACAATATTAAAAATAATTTGTATCGTATAGGTCTGATGAAAATTTATATAGCATTTTAAACAATGTTTCTTGGCCTTATTAAACTAACTTTAAAACAGATTTTGCAAATTAAAGCCAGTATTGAGTTTTATATACTCAAAATGCCCAAGTATCAGCTGTTTAAAGAGTCAAGTAACCAAATGATTATGAATACTCTAGTAAAGTTAACTGTTGGCTTATTTGTATTTTATGATTTTCATTACTATATGCATAGTGATGATTTAGATTTAGATAGACGTTGTGTTGGTATATTGGTACTGTGGTCGTTTTCAATGTTTAGATGTATTACATTCGCTATACTCACATCAACTTACGTAAGTCTAATTTTAAGCACTAAATACAGATCCTTTTCTTTTTTTTAATATACATTTTTTATTTTAAAGTTGTGGGGTAAGTTAAGGGTTAGGTATACAAATATTCATTGTGCAGGTACCCTTGTTGGTGAGGTGTGCCCCCCTTTCCCCAGACAGATATTGACCACCGTTAATCCCACCTCCCTTCCCCTCCCTGTCCCCCCCCCCATAGTTTCCTGCCACTGTCAATCCTTTTCTTATAGT
>NW_007260288.1:939992-969380 GCF_000164805.1 Carlito syrichta | reverse complement strand
TCATAGTATTACAATAGTTGTTCAAGGTCCACTTATGAGTGAGAACATGTGATGCTCAGATCTTTGTTTCTGTGATAGATCACTCAGTATTATAAACTCTAATTCCATCCAAGTTGCTGCAAAATTCATGATTTTGTTCTTTTTTTTATGGTTGCATAATATTCCATTGTGTATATGTACCACATTTTTTAAATCCAGTCCTCTTTTGATGGACAGCGTGGTTGGTTCCATGATCTTGCTATTGTGAACAATGCTGTGATAAACATACGTGTGCAGGTATATAGATCTTTTTCATGAAAAAAAGTTTTTCTAAGGCTTTTCACCTTTTCTGTTTGTTTATTTTCTCCTGATTAACTTTTTAGGAATAGAATTAAAATTTGAGAAATTTTCAAGTTTTAGTTCAAAGAACTTTTTTCCCCTGAACCATTTTAGAGTAAATTGCTGACATTATGCCTTCACTCCTGATTAGGAAATATCCCTATAAGTCAGAACATTCTGCATTACTACTATAACAACCTTTATAATCAGAAAGTTAGCATTAATACATTCTATCACTTAATCCACAGATTCTTCTCAAGTTTTATTACTTGTTTGTAATGTCCTGTATATCAAAAGGATGCCATTCAGATCCAGGGATTGCATTTAGCTGTCACATCTCTTAGACTATTTCAGTACACAACAGTTCTTTAGTATCTCATTGATCTTCATGACCTTGACTCTTTTGAAGAGTAAATTCCACTAATTTGGAATGTTCCTCATTTGATTTTTCTGATGCTTCACTATGATTCAATCTTGCACCTCAGCCTCCTAAAGTGCTGGGATTACAGGTGTGAGCTACTGCTTCTAGCTATTCATATCATTTATAAAAATTTATTTTTCTTCTTGGAAGTGTTTTGGGTTTTTTTGACAATTACAGACTTACAGAAAACTTTAAGAGTCATACTTTTTTTGCATTAATATCACAGAAGTGATCCTGTGATCTCATTGCATGTGACACAATTTTTATTTGTCCTATTACTGAGGATGCTAACATTGGTCATTAAAGGTGGTATCTGCTGAGTTTTTCTTCTATAATGTTATTTTTCCACCCTGCAATTAATTAGTATTTTGTGGGGAGGTAATTTAAGACTGTGTAACTATCTTGGTTCCTCATTAGTTTATGCATTACTTGTATCAATACAGAATCATGGTTTATTTTTCTTAGTGTATTATAATTTGGTTATATATATGATATATATAGTTATATAGTTATATGTATCATATATATAACCAAAACATATATATGTTTTGTTTTGTTTTTTTTGAGAAAGAATCTCACTTTGTCACCCAGGCTGAAGTGTCATAGCACAACCATGGCCCACCAAAGCCTCAGTCTCCTGGGCTCAGACAGTCCTTCCTCCATAGCTTCCAGATTAGCTGGGATTATGGGTGTGCACCACCATGACTGACTAATTATTGTGTTTTTTGAGATGAGTTTTCACTATGTTTCCCAGGCAGGTCTTGAACTCTTGGGTTCAAATGATTCTCCCACCTCAGCCTCCTAAAGTGCTGGGATTACAGGTGTGAGCTACTGCATCTAGCTATTAATATCATTGATAAAAATTCATTTTTCTCTTTGGAAGTGTTTTTTTTTTTGACAGTTATAGACTTACAGAAAACTTTACGAATAACACAAAGATACCATTTCTCAAATTTAACATGCTATTATGTTTGCTTTTTCCTTTCTCCTCCTTTTCTGCCTTTCTTTGTAGATAAATATAAATATAGGTACACAATTTTTTTTCGAGAATCATTTGATAGTTTCAGGCATTCTGCCTGTTTATTTATTTCTTTCTTTCTTGTCTTTTATTTTTTTCAATCAGGGTCTCACCCTGCCCCCCAGACTGCAGTGCAGTAGCACAAACATGGCTCACCATAGCCTTGTACTCCTAGCCTCAAGCTATCTTCCCTCTTCAGCTTCCCAAGTAGTTGGAACTGCAGGTGCATACCACCACACCCAAGCACTATTTTCATTTCTTGTAGAGATAAGGTTTTACTGTGTTCCCCAGGCTTGTCTCAAAGTCCTGAGCTCAAGCAGTACTCTTGCCTTGGCCTCCCAAGTTGCTGGGATTATAGGCATGCACCATCATGCCCAGCTCTTTATTTCTAATTACTTTAATTTGTATGTCCTAAAAACAAGGAATTATAAAACTACTATAATTACCAAAAACAGTAAATTAAAATTGGTTCGATATTAATATGTAACCTATAGCTCTCAGTCAGATTTTGTCAGTTGTCTCAATAGTTTATAGGCAAAGAAAATCATTCTCTGTACTATTCCAACAAAAAGTAGAACAGTGCCAAGCACTCATTTTACTGAAATATTTAGAGGAACTCTTCAAAGAAACACTCTTTGACCATTCCTTCCTCCAAGATGTTCTATTCATGTGTGACCAACAGTGACCTGAATTTTTATAGCAATTATTGCATCATGTTCACAATCACATCCGGGTTCACATTCTAAATTTTACCAGGTTTTACAGAAATCCTGCCTGATAGTATACTATAGATCTGTCATTGGCTAAAATCAATGAGTTTTAAAAATTAATTTAAGAATGAGAACTGTAGTTTACACCTATAATCCCAGCATTTTGGGAGGCTGAAGTTAGGAGTTTGAGACCACCAACAACATCATAAGACCCCATTTCTACACACAAAATAATGCAGATAATATAAGTTTGGTTTGTTCTCTTTTTTCAAGGAAAGGCACTAACTGGTGAGTCCTATTCTGTCTTTATTTTTCATGTGTGTCCATTTCTTTTGCTATATTGGAAGTCAATATTCTAGAATGTCAACTTGTGCAAATACCTATATGCAGAGCAAAAAGAAAATTCTTCAAGGTAAATGGGGTGTATGTTGCATCCAGAGGGCTCTCTGTCCTTGAGTTTGAAATCATGAAGCTTATTGTTCAGACAAGAGGGGGTCCTTTTGTGTTTCTTTCTCACAGAAATCCAATGTCTGATCAATTGGAAGAAATGCATTTGCTGGAAAATCAGTATGAAGGATGCAGTATATCAGCCAACAATGTAATGTCAGTTTTCATTCTGAGGTTAAAAAAAAAAAAAAAAAAAGGCAATAGATTCAATAGGAAATATCTTTCCAAAGATTGAAATCAAAGGTGATTTTCAGAGTGCCACAGTCTTGGATGATTAGTCCCTTGAAGCTCACGACATCTCCAGATTAAAGAAAATGTTAAACCCCAAAGGATCTGAAGCAGTAATTCTTTATCTTATGACCAGAGGACAAGAACTTGCTATCTTGTGTACACATCATCAGTTTCTACCTTCATTGAGAATGCAACACAAGCCATCTATGTGTGCTGCTGCTAAATTTTTCCTGGACGTCTTCTGTCACCATCACAGGAACTGTGTTGTCACTGGGCAGTCACTTAACTGTGGAGCCAGGAATCTTGGACTACTGCTAAACAAACATCATCTTCAAAGTGTTTTAGCTCCCAGAGCAACACTTACTCTTCAAATATCTGCAATCCATGAGCATCTTGAAACTTGTTTAATTATGAATAGTTCTCAACCAGGTATAGTCACATTTTATTTCAGGAAGTTACAAGAAAACATTCTCCAAGTTCTATCTCTCGGAATTTGTTTCTCCAAAGAATTCCAAGATGAATTCAATTTTCTGAAGACACTTACATGGCATTTACTAATTCTTCATCTCAGGTATCCGTAGCTACTCTTTAACTTGTGATTTCGCAAATGCAGACCTCAAAGACATTACAGCATCCACATTGTTTACATCATTAGGCATACATTCAGTGTCAGCTATAACAACTCAAAGTAAGCTCTTTCATGATCTCCAAGTTCAAATTCCTCTAATGAAACTGTTTGATTGAGACACAACTTTGCAAATCTCAAAATTGTTTCTGGAAGAACAATAAGACTTGAGAGAGGGAATGGGCTCTTCCACATGAAACTTTTTTTACATTCATGCAGTAGGCTGAATCAGTGAAATGAGAAGTACAAGAATATAAACAGGATGCAGTAAACTTTGTTCTAAGCTTACCCAAAGGTATGTATTATTTTCCTGAAAATTTGAGACAATTTCGATCAATGTTAAATTGATATTCTAAATTAACAATTCATTTAAATTTCTATATGCTAATAAACATTCTCTATAGTAGATTATTTTATTCAAGGCTAGAACTAAATTATTTAATTAAAATATAGATTAGTCTTTAGTGACCAAAAAGTAAAGCTTGCTAAATTTAGCATTTTCCCAATTAATTTGATCATTGTTGATTCCTTATCTTGGGAATCTGTACAAAATTCCACCAAAGTAAATTAGTAGTAGCAATTATTCCTACATTTTGAAAATATGTCTAAATAATTTACTCAGTTGGTTTCACCAGGAAAGGAAAAAATTAGTTTAATTAACAGAGGTTCTCGTCTCTATTGCTTGTCTTATTGTGAGACAAATATGATGGCAAGGAAATATACAATTAAAGTAACTATATAGACTATTCAATTAAAAGAGAAAAATTATAGTGCATACAGAGCCTTTAAGAACATCATTGCCTAATTCTAAAGTTCCTTACTATAATGCTACACCACATCCAAAATCATCAGTCAAAGATTTACTCTGTGAGAGGTATTACATTAAATTTTAGTAAACTTCACAAGAGCCCTGTGTGATAATATACTCCTATTTTATAAGTTTGTGTGCATTTACTAGTTTTGAATTTTCTGGGGCATAAGCCAATATTAGCCCAGAAGCCCAAGGGTATAGACTTCATATAAGAACTAAGAATAGTGTCAACCACAGGATACTGTGCTGTGGCCTTTGTTTTTAAATTATTTTTCCTTGATTTTTCTTTGCTTCTTAAGTGTTTTGTGAGTTTTTTATTGTACAGAGGTATTTTGAAATTCTTATATGGAAAAATTTATTAGCATTCTGCTTTTGGGATATTACTTAGGTTTCTCCTACTCACAATGTTATACAAATATTTACAATATTTTTTTCATGCTATCTTTGACTCATTTTTTCTTTCAGTTTTTTTTATAATTACAAAAGTGATCCTAGTTGCAAAAATACTGAAGTTGCAAATAAATTTCTGTAATGGATATGTTTTTAATTCTACTAGTGAGATAGGGGTAAAGCTATCTTATATTGTAATATACATTTTTTATTCATTAGACAGATGAAACATCTTTTCATCTGTTTATACTTAATTTGTATTATTTTCTTTTGTGAAATTTCTCTTTTTGGTCTTTGCTTATTTTCCCACCAGTTATGCAGGTTCTTCTTTATTTGAACGAACTCTGAATATTATCTTTTTTGTTATACATATATTGCTAACATTTTCTTCCAACTTTTCACTTGTCTTTTGGCATCACTAATCGATATTTTGCTTAAAAAAGCTTTTAATTTTTAGATAGTAAAATTTGTCCATCTTTTGCTTTGTGGTATTTGTATTTCTTGTCATAGTATCAGGCATTACTGCAAGTATTTAAAATATTCTCTGTTTTCTTATAATACTGATTTTGTTTTTATATCAATCTTATGTTAATTGAAATGTATTATTGTTGGGGTTTTTTTTAGAATTTTAAAGAACACCTGCTTTCCCCAAACACTTCTATTCTCTACTGCTTTCAAGTGCTATTTCACAGCCACTGTTCCATCAAGTAATTCAGGAAATGATATAAGGCAAAATAGAATGAAATCGTGATGATTGATGGTCAAACTATCAACTAAACAGATTATAGTTTGAATATGTTCTTTCCAAAAATCAGGTGTTTAAACTAAATGGCCAATGGGATGGTGTTAAGAGTTGGGTCCTTTAAGAAGTTGATTAGGGCTGGGCGCGGTGCCTCAAGCCTGTAATCCCAGCACTTCAGGAGGCTGAGGTGAGAGGATCACCTGAGCTCGTGGGTTCGAGACCAGCCTGTGCATTTTGGTAGACCTCGTCTCTACAATAAAATAAAAAAGCCGTGCATGGTAGCACGCACCTGTAGTTCCAGCTATTTGAAGACTGAGGTGGAAGGATCACTCGAGCTCTGCAGGTAGACGCTGGGGTGGCTGTGAGTGTACCACTGCATTCCAGTCTGGGTGACGGAGAGAGACTCCCACTCAAAAAAAAAAAAAAGTTGATTAGGCCATAAAGGGACCCCATGAATGGGATTAGGTGACCTTATAAAAGGGCTTGCCGGTAGGAGTTTATGTCTCCTGTCCTCCTTACTTTGGCGGATGAGGACAAAAGCATTCCTTTCCTCCAGAAGATGCAGCTTTTACCAAACAACAGAATTTGCCAGTACCTTGATCTTGGACTTCCCAGCGTGGGAGAAATAAATTTTTGTGCCTTATAAACGTTCCAGTATCAGGTATCCTGTTGTATAAGGACAAATAAACTGAGATAGCCTCTACAAACAAAACCTCGCTTCAAGGGGAATTAGTAATAGTGACTTCATGTGGACAATCCCTACAGCTTCAGCTGAGGGAGGACCAAAAGGGAGTATGGAGGGAAAAGTTCCTAGTCATTTGGCCTATGACTACTTGTTCTTTAGCCATGGCAGAAGCAGCCAGCAGAACTGATTTTAAACCTCTTCCAATTTATTAGTGACAATTGTTCATCAGTAAACATAGTTTGGGAGCTAGCCAATCAGTGGCAGCTCTAGGCTTCTGACAGTCGGTCAACCAACAACAGACACAACTGTAGCTACAGCTCAACCTATCCTTAAAAGCTCACCCTATTGAAAGTGGAACTCCACACTTCAAACCTTTGCATTGCTCAGTCTGTTCCTTTCAAGGACAGCTCTACTCTTACCTTGCAAGCAATACAACTTTCTGTTGGTTTTTTTTTTTTCCTTTGATAAGATATGGGATACAGTGGGAATGAACTTTTAACCAAAGAATCTTCAACCTTGATACTGTTGTCCTGGAGAGCTGGGTCAGCCGTGGGAGGTGACAGTAACAATTGAGCAATTCCTCCTGGTCTTCCTATTACTTTTCTTTCTTCTTCCTTTAAAAATTTGCTGTATGTAGCAATTATACAGACTATTATAAAAAATAAGTTGAGGAAAGAATAAAGAAGTAAAAACCATTTGGAAATCACACATATCAATACAACCACTGTCAGAGTTTTACTTCTTTCACTCTTCTCTATGCATTTACCTATCCATTAAGATTTTTATTTAAGAAAAAGACTTGCTATCTGTTATTTTGGAACTTCTTTTAATAATAATATTATTATTTTGTGAATATCTTAAATTTGTAAACAATCATTTTAAATTATAACTTATTTTTTACCATTCTATTGTGTGGAGGTATTTATTATTTTATTTTATTTTTCATTTTACTTTATATTTTATGTTACTTGTAGGTATATGTGCAGATTTACTACATCAGTAAATTGCATGCAGGTTAGGCTTGGATTTCTAGTAGGACCTCTCTCCCCTGATTGTGGACATGATACCCGATCTGATACTATGTGTCCCTCATTCCTCCTCCCATTCTCCCTCCTTTAGCAATGTCCAGATCTGTTGTTTCCACTTTTGTGATCATGTGATCATGGATCAGGGCTCTCATACAAGTGAGAACATGTGGTAGTCAGTTGTTTGTTTCTGTGATAGTTCATTTAGTAAGATGGTCTCCTTCAGCTGCATCCATGTTGCTGCAAATGACATGATTTTGTTTTTCGTTATGGTTATGTAATATTCCATTGTATATATGTGCTGCATTTTCTTTCATCGAATCCACTTTCAATGGACATCTGGGTTGGTTCCATGTTTTTGCTATTGTGGTAGTGCTGCAATGAACATACACGTGCAGGTGTTTTTTAGGTGGGGTGATTTATGTTCTTCTGGGTATATACCCAGAAATGGGATCGTTGCATCATCTGGTTACTCAATTTTTAGTCTTCTGAGAAAACACCACACTGCTTTCCACAAAGGTTGAACTAGCTTACATTTCTTCCAAGAGTGTAGAAGCATTCCCTTTTCTCCAAAGCCACACAAACACCTGTTTTTTTTTTTAACTTTTTTTTTTTTGAGTTGGAGTCTCACTCTGTCGCCCAGACTGGAGTGCAGTGGCTACTCCCGGCCACCGCAGCCTCAACCTGCTGGGCTGTGGCGATCCTTCCGCCTCAGCCTTCCAAGTAGCTGGAACTACAGGTGCTCGCTACCACTCCTGGCTTTTTTTTTTTTTTTTTTTGATTTATTGTGGAGATGAAGTCTCGCCAAGTTGCCCGGGCAGGTCTCGAACCTGCAGGTTCAGGCAATCCACTCACCTCAGCCTCCCAAAGGCACGGGATTACAGGCTGAGCCACCAAGCCCGGCTTTTTAAAAACTTTTTAATGATAGCCTTCCTGACTGGTGTTAGGTGGTATCTATTGTAGTTTTGATTTGCATTTTTCTGATGATTAATGAGACTGAGCATTTTCTCATTGCCTGCTTAAATGTCTTCATTTAAGAAGTGTCTGTTCATGTCCTTTGCCCACTTTTTAATAGTATTGTTTGGTCTTGGTTTTGTTTTTTTTCCTGTCAGCTCATTTGAGTTCCTTGCAGATCCTGGATATTAGACCTTTGTCAGATGCATAAGTTGCAAGTATTATTTCACATTCTATGGGTTGTCTCTTTTCTCTCTTAATGTTTTATTTTGCTATGCAAAAACTTTTTAGTTTGATAAGGTCCCACCTGTCCATCTTAGCCTTCGTTGTACTTGCTTTTGAGGACATGGCCACGAATTGGTTGCCTATTCTGATATCCAGAAGGGTATTCCTGAAGTTTTCTTCTAATATTCTTATGGTTCGAGGTTTTACATTTGAGTCCATGATCCCTTTAGAGTTAATTTTTGTATATGGTGGTAGGGAGGGTCCAGTTTCATTCTGCCGTTTTCCCAGCACCATTTGCTAAATATGGCCTCCTTTCCTCGATGTTTGTTCTTGTTGGTTTTGTCGAAGATTGGATGACTGATAGTTTGTATTTTTATTTCTGGCATCTCTGTCCTGTTCCACTGATCTATGTGTCTATTCTTGTACCAGTACTATGCTGTCTTGGTGACTGTATCCTTGTAATAAAGTTTAAATTCTGAAAGTGTGATGCCTCTGGCTTTGCTTCTTTTCCTGAGGATTGCTTTAGCAGTTGGAGTTCTTTTTTGTTTTCATATGAATTTCCTTATTGCCTTTTCTGGATCTGTAAAAAATGTTGTTGGCAATTTGATAGGAATTGCATGAATCTGTAGATTGCTTATATAGGATGGACATCTTGGACATTGTTTCTTCCAATCCATGAGCATTGTTTTCCCATTTGTGTCATCCTTGATTACTTTGAACAGTGTTTTGTAGTTCTCATTATAAAGGTATCTCACCTCTTTAGTTATGTGAATGCTGAGATACCTTATTTTTTTGTTGCTGTTGTGAATGGAAATGTAGGTGAGGCTTGGACTTCTAGTAGGACCTCTCTCCACTGTTAGTGGGGAGAGAGGTTCTCAGCCTGCTTGTTGTTGGGATTTAGAAATGCAACTGTTTTATGTGCACTGATTTTATTTCTTGCACCTTTACTAAAGTCACTTATCGGTGTGAGGAGGTTTTGAATATAATCTCTTGTGTTGGCTAGGTATAGAATCATATCATCTGCAAAAAGGGTTAACTAACTTCCTCTTTTCCTATTTGGATATCCCTGATTTCTTTCTCCTGCCTGATAGCTCTGACTAGGATTTCTAGTACTATGTTGAATACAATGAGTCTGAGGCAGACATCCTTGTGTTGTTCCATTTCTTAGGGGTAATACTTCCAGCCTTTGCCCATTGAGATTGATGTTGGTTGCAGGTTTGTCACATTGTTTCGAGGAATGTTCCTTCCATGCCATGTTTGAGGGTTTTTACCAAGAAGAGATTTTGGGTTCTATCAAATGCTTTTTCTGCATCTAATGAGATAATCATGTGATTCTTGGTTTTATACCTGTTTATGTGTGATAGATTATGTTTATAGACTTACATATGTTGAACCAGCCCTGCATTATTTTGTGTATATGTTTAAATTCATTTAACAAATACTGCCAGGTGTGGTCTCTCAAGCTTGTAATCTCAGCACTTTGGGAGACTGAAGCAGGATGATTACTTGAGACCAGATGTTCAAGACTGCCCTGGTAGTAGGAAAACCAGAAGAGTATGTGGTGACAGAAGTCATGACTGGAGGGTGGTTTTAAGAAAAAGTCCGGCCAACACTTGTTGCTGTTGAGGACAGGAAAGCACCTCAATCAGGGACCTGAGAGGTCATTGGTGACCACAACAAAAGCAGTTCCAGCAGCATGGTGGGAAGCCAGTCATTGAGATGTTGTCAAGGGGTGACTGGGATTTGAGGAAGAGACAGTACATCAGGAAGTAAACCTGCTCCTGACGGGCTTATCTCACTTTACAGGCAGTGCTTGTCTACTTCTAAGAAGGAGGACAGACAATTTTAAATTATTACTGCTCACCTTCTTATCTTACTGGGTGGTAGGGAAGACAGCTCACTTTAAAAAATATGCATTCATAAACATTTTCAGCAGTTGAAAATCAGGGATGTGGGAGTGTAGTTATATATATCAGTATGGTTTTCATCATGCTAGGGGTTTTAACTTTTTTTAGCTTTAAAATGTACAGACCTCAGCATACAGTGAATTTCTCTTAATGCCTGACCTGCTCGTATTTCTTCTTGTATGGGGAGAATGCTTTAAGTTGAATAAGATCACAGCCCCCTCTTGTGGACTTGTGAGCTAGTTCAAGTGGGCTCTTTGCAACAGTGGTGTGTTGTCTACACCTCTCTTAGGAAGTCTGCAAAGGCATTTCTAACTTACTGGCTATGATATATAGAGACAAAAAATCTAAATGTTGGGCCCTTTGTTGTATTGTTGTTTTGCTGACAATTTCAGAAATTATTTTAAAGCCCTAAATTTATGGGCTAAATAAATAAAACACTGCTGTAACACATTTGTTTCAATGGGTCAGTGTTTGCAGCCTGTCATCAATGCACAGCCTTAGCAATGATTTAAGCCTATGATAAATTGTTTAAATATCTTCTTTAAAAGATTTGATTCTTCATTATTTTAGGAGTTTAATAACACACATTAGACCCAGGAAAGCTCTAAAAAGATGTTTTAGACTGGAAGAGCAGAGCAATTTAACAGATGTTTCTTTCTAAGGAAAATTTCTGTGGTATCAATTTTACAACATTAAAATAATTTAAACACATATACGTATTTTAAAGCAGATCAGTTCAGCCCTATTTGTCCATGGGGAAATATCTGGATGTGTTTTAAAAACAGTACATGTGTGATAGTTCAAACATTCTTTTATATTGTAGAGAATTGCATTCTGAGATCATTATATCATTATGGACAGGTCTCTGAGAGGGCAGCCCCTTCCTATTATTAAGGAAGATTCTTTAGCTTGAACTCTAGCTCTGTTAGTTTGTAAAGTTCTTCTTGGATTTGATCCAAGGGTCTTCATTTCTCAGCCACTGCCAGCCAGGGGCAACCCTACTCTGACTCCAGAAGCTTGGGAGAGGGAGTGTCTATGCCTCCCACCCCTTGGAGTGTAGAAGAGAAGGCAGGAGAGGGAGAGGCATTCCTGGGACATTCTAGGCACCCCTCCTGTGTGGACTGTGCTCCTGGTGATATTGTCTCCAAGGAGTGCTGGCCCTGACACCTTCCTATGGTTATGGGTCCTGTCTCTGCTGATCAGAGGAGCAACCAGCCTCCCAAATCTCTCTTGCACTACCCAGCTTCTTCACCACTGTTCCTGCCCACCCCCCCAACCTTCTATCAGGAAAGACTAGCATGAAAGTGGGGTGATGATTAGGGAAAGTTGGTCTGTAAGGTGGCGAGATGGGCTCTGGTCCTCCTATTAAGGGGCGGGACTATCTCTTCCTTCCTGCGGGACAGCTGCATCCCTGAGACATTTAGATCCTTGGGCCTCCTGCCACTGTCAGCTCTGACCCTGATGTCCATGTGCTAACCATGTCTTACCCTGTCCCAAGACTGAGCTCCCCTCCTCGGGCTAAACTCTGGGTCAGCTCTGAGTATCTAGGTCAAAAATAGGGCCCTTTCAGGTCCTCATACCCTCCAGAAGCCGGACTCTTTCTCCTCCTCTTTTGCCATAATTTCACCAGTTGGGGTGATCAGGGTCTTCCGAGTTGCCTCTCTCTGTCATCCCAGCCTCTTTCCCCAATATGTCTGCTGGTCATTAGTGTTTAGCCTGTCTGTCTGGAAAGTAGCCTTCATCAGGGCAACTGGTTCAAAGCCCACACAAGACTACATCCCCTTCCCCACCCTAATTATGTTACTACCTTCCTATACCTTATGTCTTGCTTTGAAGATAAGATCTAACCCTGCTGACTTCTGGGATCTCAACTTGGGATCCTCTGTCAGGCAGTCAGCATGGATAGACTGAACTTTTGAAAATTCATACCAGTCATGTTCCTTCCCTGCTTACACACTTGAGAGGCTTTTAAGTGCTGTTAAAATAAGACCCAAACTCTAGCCAGGCCCTTTGAGGCCACGTGTGCCCTTGGGTCTCTTGCTTTCTGTCCCTTCTTGACCTATCAGCTTACTCTGTGTGCTCAGGCCCCCTGGGCTTCTTTCCTCCTAGAAGGGGCCTCTAGCCTCAGGAGTGAGGATTCTGCTCTTTCTGCACCCCTGGGATTCTTCTGAGTCGGGTAGGGGAGAGGTGAGCTTTGTAGACTGGCTGAAACTCTCCTGGACAAGGGCACATGTGGACAGCTTTCCTATCCTGCCTGGCCTCCTCTTCTCGACCTGGAAAAGCAGGTGGATGGGGAGAGCCCAGATGGGTGATGCGAGGGATAGTGTGCTATTTTTTGATTTAAGGAACACACAAAAAAAGAGTGAAAATCAGAAATGAATTGTTTTGAATATTGGTCACTGCTAGATGCATGCTTCTGAAACTGAAGAAAGAAGTCTGGGCTTCAAATGAGATTTAGGAGGCATCAGCTTATGAGGAGGCAAGCTGAAATTGTGGGTGCATGTCCCATCTTTCAAAGGATGGTGATTCTTTTCAAAGGGTATCTGTGTTTCTTCCTGTACTCGGTGATATCTGTCTCCCAGGTGCAGTCAGAAAAAGAACACATAGGAGCAGATCCAGCAACAGCTCAGAAGATTTCAATTACATGAAAGCGCAAGGAGCTACGATGAGGAGTTTCAGTCTGGAATGGAGATGATCATAGCCAATGACCCCGAGGGTTAGTGGGTGGAGGTCATCTCAGATACGAGCATTCCTACTTTAGAAAAGTATTGCTAAGAGAAATAGGCAAACCACTAGTCATTCCCTAAATATAATCACCCCTTGTCTCTGAAGATGTGTTCATAAGTCATTCTGCAAACCATAACTTTATTCTCAAAAGAGAAAGAACACCAAGAATTGGACTGTCCTGTGTGGATAACAAGCAACCCCAGTGCAGAGACCAAATGTCCCATTTGTTGTAAAGATTGTTCTCTCAAGTTTCGTGAGTGTAGTCACTCATCCATTCAATAATGTTTCCTGAGCACCTGCTCAGTGTTGAAACAGACAAGGATAGAGATTCCTGCCTCTCACTCATGGAGGACACAGGCAAACATGTAAGCAGTGACTTACATGCAGTAAGACAAGGGTTGCAGTTAAGGCTAACCAGGCTGACTGTGGGAAGTGATAAACTTTTTAAGGCTTCATCCTGAAAAGTTCAGGGTCATACCTTAGCTCAAACTGCCCCCTTCCCTGTTATAAATTTCTGTCACTTTAGGAGACAAGCATAGGAGTAAGGAGAAGGCAGGGCTCTGAGGGGGGACCTGACAATCACTCTGACGTGAGGGATACACAGGCACGGAAGAACCCCAGGGATGGGGAAGGAAGGATGGGTGGCTCTAGATATGCTGAGTTCTTGTTCACAGCAAACTCTGTGTGCAGAGCTGACTTTCAGTGGATCTAGCTTTCATTTCTAGTGGTTTGTTTCCCAGAATTTTAGAGAATCATAAATGTCCAATTATAAAATTTAAAAGTTGCATAGAACAATTTTATAATAGTAATACCAAAAAAAAGGTTTCTATTTCAAAGATAAATTAATAAATTGAAATTTAAAAAAATATTTTGTCCCACATTTCCTCAGTTTATTGGTTTGAAATGAAGTAATAATATAAGTGGTTTTAGTAGTTCCAACGACTTCCACTACAGTTTAGTTTTTACCCTGTGTTATCTGTTCTCTTTAGGATTAAGGATCTACATAGATCCTTAAAAAATACTTTAGTGAACTAAAAGAAATAGTGTCCACTCAAACTGCTGTTTTAAATTTGCTCTCCCAATTAAATGTTTCGATGTGTCCACATTTTATTTGTAATCTTGTGGTTTGCCCATTCCAGGTTGAAACTCCTCATTGTTTCCATTCATCTTAATGAAAATATTTTGGGCTTCTTTTGAGGAAATTAGGAATTGCTCAGTTTACTTATTTATAGCTGCTCTACTTTGGAATGTTTTACCCATGGGGGAGATATTCAAGAAATTGTAACAATTCTGCAAGTTGATCACAAATATTTTACTATCCTACTAGACTTTTTATTCTTTCTCACACTTAGTGATTTCATTACTGATATATTATTTCAGGACAAGTAATAACAGTTGTCAGAGGAAGAAGACTACAGAGGAAGAAAAGTGAAATAATCTGTTAAGTCTAACTTTTAAAAAAAAGATAAGTGTGCCAGTTTTCCATGCTAGGTTTAAGGTAATATGTTTCCTTAAACATGTAGATCCATGACCAGTTGTATAAGAAGAATCAAGGTGCTTATTAAAAATGCAAACTCCACTGGGCCTGTTCACAAATATACAAATCATAATTCTGAGCCATGGTTTAGGTACATGCATTTTAACACATTTCTTCAGTAATTCTTATTCACACTAAAGTTTGAGAACCGTTGACATTATATTTCTACCATTAGCTATTATAAAGTGAGAAAGCTAATTCTTGAGTTTAACTGTAAAGAACAAACATGTATTTTTTTATGCAAATCCAGAAGACCTAATTCAGAAGACCTAATTTCTATTCCTCACTCTGATTTAATATGTGAACTTAAGTCTCTAAGACATTTAATTTGTCAAGGGTTTGCTTTCTTGCATCTAGAAAATAAAATGGTTAGAATGTTATTAATCTATCAAATATAAACATTTATTTTATTTCCTTTAGTCGGCTTCTGGACAGCATCAGGGACTAATTCTGCACTGAATCTTGTGATCATGTTAAAGGCGTATGTTAAGAAAATTTCCTTACCGTCTTCATACATTATCTCATTGATATTCTATAGAAGGTCAGTATTTGATTCTAGATGTTATTCAGGAAAAGGTGAAATTGCATCTAAAGGTGTTAGAATCTTTACTTTAACATTTTGGGGTAAGTGATAATAGCACAGGATCAAATCTTGTTTCTGGCAGGGATTAGTATTGATTTGTGAAAGAGCAGCATGGTGGAATGGAATAAATGTGGACTTCAGAGTCAAGTAGACTAAGATTTCAAGTTCATTTTTATACATATTGGATATGTGACCTGAACACATTAAATTCTACAGGTAACGTATGTTCTTGGCACGTGGTAGATAGTTTTTTGTACATCTTCACATGTTCCTCTTATTCATCTTTGTAACTACAGTATCTAAAACATACTAAGTAGCAAATATTTTTGAATACATAGAATAGATAAATGCTAGTTTACCATCAATTTGTTTAACAAATATTTATTTATTTATTTTATTCATTTTTAATCAATATGTTTTATTTTGATATTGTGGGGTACAGTTAGGGGTTAGGTATACCAATATGTTTCATTCAGGCACCCTTGTTGATAAGGAGTGTCTCCCCGTCGCCAGACAGATATTGACTACCGTTAATCCCACCTTCCTTCCTTCCCCACCCCCATAGTTTCCCACCACTGTCAGTCCTTTCCTTATAGTATTACATGGATGTTCAAGGTCTATATGCCTGTTTTTGTACCAATACCAAGCTGTTTTGATTATTGTAGCTTTATAGTAAAGTTTGAAGTCTGGTAATGTGATACTGCCTGCTTTTTTTTTTTTTTTGCTGAGGATTGTTCTGGCTATTCTTGGTCATTTGTGTTTCCATATGAATTCCTGTATTGTTTTTTCTAGGTCTGAGAAGAATTTATTTTGATTGATGGATGGATGGATGGATGGATGGATGGATGGTTGAATTGAGTTGCAGTGTCATTCTGTTGCCCAGGCTGGAGTGCAGTGGCATGCTCACAGCCACCCCAGCATCGACCTGCTGTAATCTTTCCACCTCAACCTTCCAAGCAGATGGAACTATAGGCACACACTACCACGCCCAGCTAATTTTTTGATTTCTTGTAGAAATGAAGTCTTGCCAAGTTGCCCAGGCTTTTCTCGAACCCGTAGGCTCAGGCCATCCCCTCACTTGGCCTCCCAAAGTGCTGGGATTACAGGCTTGAGTCACTGTGCCTGGCCTTAAGAAATATTTAAAAGTGTCTGCTTAGTGCTAGGCCCTGTTTAGGAGCTGGGATAGAATAAATAAATCCTTTTTTTTTTTTTTTTTACAAAGTTTGCATTCTGAAAGCAGCAACTGAACCCTGACATGATACATAACAAAATTACAGTGTATTTTAAAGTTAACAAACATGTCTTAGGGAAAGAAGTAGAGCAGGGCAAAGAGGACTGGGAGTTCTCACAGAAGGCTGCGATTCTAAATGGAGTATTCAGGATGTGATTGAGAAGGAGGCATCAGAGGGGAGATTGAAGGAGAAGATGGAATAAACCAGGCATTTAACTGAGAAAAGGACATTTCTGGTCAAAAGGACAGATGGAGCACAGGGTCTAAAGTATTAATGTGTCTGACTTGTTCAGTGAACAATGAAAAGATCACCTTTGTATGGACTAAAGTGAGTAGAAATAGGAGATGATGTCAGGGTGCTACATAGGTCCCAGTGGCATGCATTCTATCTTAAAAGCCTTTATAAAGATTGGCTTTTCCTCCAGAAAATAGGAGCCATTGAGATCCAGGTGCCTGAAGCCAGAATGAACACTCAGACCTGCTGGAAAAGTCAGCAAGTTTGCCTGTGTCCAGTGGTCCACTTCTCTTCTTCTTGCTTTAACTTGTTTTTAAAAAGCAATTATATAAAATATGTATATAATTCAATCACTGGACTTATAAAGTCAGAAAGATACTATATTTTGCAATAACTATACAGGAGGGTTGAGAGCTCAAAGTTGTACTGGACTCAGGAATTGACTCCAGGTTATAATTTGAATGCACAGAAATAATGAAGAAAACAAAAATGGAAAATAAGAAGGTTACTATTGCAAAAATGTATAAATATATAGTTGGTGTACTTTCTTCTCTCAGATTATTTAAAAGAAATAAAATTGAATAAATTGATAACTCGGACAGCAGATTTTTTATTTTGTGATGGATAAATAGAATAACTATAACATAAACAGCAGAAATAGAGGGGGAAGATATTGAGCTATATAGAAGTGGCATTTCTGTAATCCATTGAAATTATGTTCATATAAATCTGAATCATATTCTGATAAGTTATATGTAAATTTTAAGCACTAAAGCAACCAATAAACAATGACTCAAAAATACAAAAAATTATTAAATAAATTAGACTGATACATGAAAAAAACTAATGCAAAATAAAGCATAAAAGAAGAATAACGTATCCAAAAAGAAATAAGATATATAGAAAAAAAGTAAACTGACACATGCAAATCCAACTATATGAATAACATTAAGTGTAAAATTGTTGAATACTAAGTCAAATTGTTAAACTAGGTTCAAAAAAAAAATTTTTTTTTAAGTTCCAAATATGTTCTTTGCAAGACATACCCTTTGATCCAAAGGTATGACTAGAATGAAAGTAAAAGGATATTTATTTATTTATTTTGAGTCAGAGTCTCACTCTGTCGCTCGGACCGGAGTGCAGTGGCCGCTCCCGGCCACTGCTGCCTCGACCTGCTGGGCTCCGGCAATCCTTCTGCCTCAGCCTTCCGAGTAGCTGGAATTACAGGCACGCGCTACCACGCCCGGCTGATTTTTTTATTTATTTATTATAGAGATGAGGTTTCGCCAATTTGGCCAAGCGGGCCTCAAACCCGCGGGCTCAGGCAACCCACTCACCTCGGCCTCCCAAAGCGCAGGATTACAGGCTGAGCCACCGAGCCCGGCTAGAATATTTTTTTAAAGATATGGTGGACAATTCAGGATTAGGTAGGTAAGAGGTCATCATACAGGTCCCTTTGGACCTCACTTCACCTGGTTTGAGATCAGATACCCATACTAGTGTTATGTGCTCACCCCTCCCTCCCCTGGCAGCATTCTGCTACTACCAAACCCTTTCTTATGGTATTAAAATAAATGTACAGGGTCTGCTTATGAGTGAGAACATGTGGAACTCAGCTTTTTGTTTCTGTAGTAGATAACTGAATGTGATAGACTCTAAATTCATCCAAGTTGCTGCAAAGCCCATGATTTTTTCCTTCTTTGTGACTGCGTGATACTTCATCATGTATATGTACCACATTTTTTTTTATTCAGTTCACTTTGGATGGGCAGCACAGTTGGTTCCATGTTTTGGCTATTGTGAATAATGCTGCAATAAAAATGCGTGTGCATGTATTTTTTTAAAGAATGATTTGAGTTCCTCCAGGTATATTCCTAGAAGGAGGATTGCTGGGTCATATGGAAGGTTGATTTTTATTTATTTATTTATTTTGTTTTTACCTTACTTTTTTCATGCCACATGTTTTCATTCTATATGATATTCTTAAAGGGCAGAAGAATCAATTGAAATGATTTTGTATGAAAAACACTACATTTACTCTTACGTAAACTCATTCTTTGTCTTTAACTATTTTCAAAGATCCAAATTTTCTACTTCTGTTTGATGTCAACCTATATAAAACAGCTGAATAAGTATATTAGCCTTACATCCTAACAAGTCAGATTCTGGCCTAAAAGGTTGCAAACAAATAAAAGTGTTAATTACAATTAGATATCTGTATATAAAAAGCACATTCACTGGTTGCTTACTTGTTCTGAACAGTGATCTTCTTGCCTTTGGGTATGCAAAAAGTGGTTGAGTATTTTTATAGGATTACTTAAAATAAATTTAATTGTTTGTCTCTAAACTACATAGTGCTACTTAACTTTATGAATACAGCATAAAATGAGCTTTCCGTTGTTTTCCTTGACTATTATATTGATGGAGTCCTAAGGCCTAGAGTTTGAGAGAAAGCACACATGCACATGCACCGGGACCTGTGTTGCAGAATCCACTCACCAACTAGTCAACAAATGTGTGTTGATGCCATTTTGGTGCCAAGTGCCATTTTGTATTAGGGCTACAGCGATGATAAATGCAACAAAATTCTTCTCCTGGAGAAGATCATGTTCTAGTAGAGGAGAGGGATAATAAACAGTATGATATAATAGAAGATGCTGAGTGATGAGATCAATTTGTGTTGGGGCACTCCAAACAAAGAGGAGGGGCAGCCAGCCTACACTTATAAAACTTCTACCTTCCATGATATTTTAGTGATAAAACCTCTCAGAATAGCATTTTATGTTTGTAATAATTATTAAACTCAGTCAGTTGTTAGTTTCCAATTATTCAAGTAGATTGAGGCACGTAATATAAAAAATATTTAAATAACCTGTAACTGCTTTTGAAGGGCATTTGTGTGGGTGTGTCTCTTGGAGGTGCCTGCAGCAAATAAAAACTAGTATAATTACAGGAAGCTGAAGATGTTCCAGGAAAAGAGGTTTAGTTTTCCCGTCATTGCTCTTATTCTTACTTCACTCAGTTTTCCACGCTATGCTATATTTTTTAAATTTTGTTTTGTTTATGTTTCCTTTGTTTTTAAAGCTAAAGGTATCCTTGCAGGTTCTCCGGTCTGTTTTTTCATAACTAGTCTGGAGTGCCAGAATCACACATAGAACTTTTACAAATTGAACATAGGACTAGGCCTCCCCAGGCTCATTAGATCTGGCTTGGGACCCAGATATTTGCATTGTTTTTTCTTTAACTGCAGAGGTTATTCTGATGAGCAATCTGTTGAGAACTAATACTCAAGGAACAGGATAGAGATTCCAGAAGCAAAATCTCAATTTTTCAACCAACTCATCTTTGACAAAGCCTCCTCCGTTAACCACTAGGGAGAGGAGAACCTATTCAGTAAATGGTGCTGGGAAAACTGACCAAATGCAGAAGATTAAAACAAGACCCCTACCTATCACTGTACACAAAAATCAACTCTAAATGGATCAAAGATCTAAACATAAAAACTCAGACTATAAGGATCTTAGAAAATGCAAGAGATACCCTTATGGAAATTGGAACTGGCATCCAATTCCTGATCAAGACCCCAAGTGCCCATCCATAAGAGATAAGATAGACAAGTGGGACCTCATCAAACTGACAAGCTTTGCAAAGCCAAAGAAACCATCTAGAGAGTGGGGAGACAGCCCACAGACTGTCAAAATTCAAACTTTCAATAGAGAAATATTGGCCTTTAGAGATGGCACTTGCTCATTGGTCCCATAAGTATTCAGTAGGATCAACTATTTTCCACACAACTTATCTATCCTCTCTCACAAAACTCGAAAGAAGTTTATCCTCAGGGTAAGTAAAACTATTACATAGAAAGTAAAGATGTTTAGTTTTTATGACACTGTTTCTTGATGGTTTTGTATATTAGTTTTCTCTTTTGGGGTGTTTGCTTGTCTTAAATGATACCACTGAAATATTTTTAAGCCCTTCTGTTTAGGACGGATGTGGCAACATTAAAACAAAGTTAAAAACAGCTTGTACCTCCTACTCCAACTTACTTTTACCTGTTATTCAATACAGCATAAAATCTACAGAAATAACAGTGAGAATAATTTCAGAAGGATATTGTACTAATTTAATTGTGCAGTAAGTAAAAACATAGAACTTGTTTCATTCTGAACATTAATCAAGATGTTCCAAAATTTAATGTGAAAGAAACTTTAAAAGGATGTGATCTGGAGAAAACAGATAATATAGCCTATGATTGATGAATGTCCCATCAAATATAATCACTAACAGCAGAATTTTCACAAGGTAAGCATTTTTTTAAAAATTTTATTCAAATTTCTGTATATTTGTTGATGAATTCAGAACAGCAAAGCTGAAAATAATAGGCAATCTGCTAGACTCAAGGATCCTCCTTTAAAGTGTATGCCTTACAAAAAATGAAAATGTCTTAGGCCTTCTGAGTTGATCATGGTTAATCAGCACACTCTTGACATGGACTTAAAACAGTTATGAGACTTATTCGAGTTGTTTTGGCCATTATAGTAGTGTTGTAAAAATACTGACAGTTTCTGCTTAATAAACTTGTTAGTACTGTATATATGGGCTTGAAAATTTTCATGAAGTGGGTATATATGGAAAATTAAAGATGCTTTGGCAATGTTTGGAACAGTGTTGTAAGAAAATATGTATGAAAAGGACAAAATTATGAACTTCACAGCAACTTGGGTGAACTTGGAGCCTATAATACTGAGTGATCTATCACAGAAACAAAGAACTAAGGATCACATATTCTTTTTCCCTCATAAGCAGACCTTGAACAATTATCATAATACTATAAGAAAAGGATTGGCAGTAGCAGGAAACTGCTGTGGGGGGGAGGTGGGATTGGCAGTCGTGGGAATCTGCCAGTGGCGGCGGGGGGGCACCTCATCAACAAGGGTACCTGCCTAATGAACATTTGAATACCTAACTCTGAACTGTACCCCACATCTTTAAAATAAATAATAATAATAAAATATGTGTGAAAATCTTATAATAGTCTAGTCTGAATGTTGTCACCCAAGGGTCTATGCTTTCATACTCTATTTCATCCTTTAAAGTCATTGTATTAATAGAACTTCACAATATGAAAATATCAGTTCTTATTTCCTTGTTGGTGAATGTTCATTTTGTTTCTAGTTTTGTGCTAAAACAAAGCAAGCATGATGCTATTATGATAAGTTTTTAATATTTCTATTTATATATATCAGAGTTTCTTTAAGGGACTATACCTAAAGAGGACTTACTGGGTCATGAAGTGTTTGTATCTTTACAAACATACTATATAATGCCCAGTAACCTTCCAGTATAGTCATATCAATTTATTCTCCATGAGAAATGTGAAATAAATGTTTCCATTACTTTTTACCAATATTTGGTATTGTCATACTTAAATTTTACAATATGGTACATTTAAAATGATATCTTTTTTTCATTTTCCTAATTACTAAATAAGTATTCAAATTTCTTCTGTGAAATATATTTTTATGTCTTTTGTACATTTTTCTATTGGGTAGTATTTAATTTATGTAGTTCTTTAAAATATTCTGGTTTCTAATACTTTAGACATAATTGTCTGTTTTTATAATTTTAGAAATTATCTATTTCTTCATATCAAAGATATCTATGTTTTCATATCATACTTGTAAAGACAAATATATATACACAAAAGTTCAATCTACCTTAGCCTAGCAAGTTTAATAAAGTAGTATGTCCGGTATCTTAATTTTTTTCACCTATACTCTTTTTTCATATTTATTAATTTGGTATTTCACTCCAATGGAATATCTAAGTAGCAAAAAGTAGTATAGGTTGTTTTTTTAAATGCCTATTACAAAATTGAGGACAAACTTTCACTGGCTTCATATCCTGTCTATATAAGTAACTGTGTTATAGGTAGAGTCAATCTTGTCATGAAACTATAAATATTTAGAGAATATCAAATGGAGATTTATAATAAACTTAGAAAAACAAATTTCTATTATTTACAATTACTAAAATATCTGAAGATATTTTTTGAATACCAACTGGGTTGTTTTACAATAGGATTACTCTGAAAGTAGTTCTAACATACTTAAAATGTCATTTTGGCTTGCAAGATAGATCATTTGACTTTTAGGAAATTATGTTATTCATTATTGTATCATAGAAAAACAGTATACACAGTCAAATATCAAGCCAGCATGTGATTATGCCTAATTCATGGGTGCAAGCAATAAATATCTGCTATGGCCTGTGTGGCTGCATTGAGGATTCTGAGAGAGAGCAGTGAGAGATTAAGAAAGACACAGACACAAAGACATAAAGAAAAACTGGGGCCAAGTGGGACACTTTCCACTGATGGAAGAGAGTGGCCCCAAACTAGCTCAGCATGTTTATTTTTTAATCAAGCATAAGAGACTTCCAGCAAGATGACGATGGGGCAGCTTGGTCTGCAGCCTGCTCTTCACATGGAGCTCAGCCACCACCACCATGCAAATATCACAGTGGTCTGGGCCACCACTGCAGTCACAGATGCTGCTGCCACAGCCATCGCAATACCCATGCCTGAGGCAGCCCACAACTTCCGACCATGAAGCCCCCACAAGCATGATCCACTGAGATTGCTGCCGCCGCTGCCACTGCCACTGCCACCACCATGCCACACCCCTCTCCCAGAGCCAGGCTTGTGGAGCTCCTTCCATGTACTGGGAGGCGACTGCTGCCACTGCTGCTACCATTGCCTACTCCCTCCCATCCTGGGCACCCTCTGACTTCCACCCTGCCTAAAGATCAACTGGAGTAGTGAGATAGCACCAAGTGCTGAGAATCCAAGGTAACAACATCAAAATGGGAAAGGCAAAAGCTCTTCCCCCTTGATAAATAGATAAGGCTAGATCTGAGTGATAGACTGGGCAGGGAGTCCAGATCTGAACTGCCCTTCACAGCAGGCCAGGGGCAACCAACCCTAACTGTGAACAAATCTACTAGCCTGCAAAGACAGCTAGGAATCAGAGCTGAAAGGACACTGGACTTAAAGGAAAAGTCTCAGAGTGTGCTTGGTTGGTTCTGTTAGTTTACTGACTTTAATCTATTCCTTTGCTTTTGTTCTCTTTTTAAAAAAAAATTTCTCTGTAAACCCCATCTTTGAATAGAGGTTGGTTAGCTTGTACGTTAGCATCATTGTATGTTTTAGTTTTTTCATATGGTTGTTGGTTAGTTTGTAGTTGTGGTTACTGTTTTTCTTTTTATTTGTTTCAGTCTCTGTGTCTCTTTTCATTTGTTAATCTGTCCACTCATCTATTTTCCCTATTAGTCCTCTCTCTCTCCACCCCCCTCTTCCCCCCACTGCCTGCTCCATTCTCTTCCCTCTGTTAACCTCATTTTGCTTTCAGAGAGTAAACCTACAAACCCACTGCATGGACAGATTCCAAGGCAGTGGGAAGCGGGTTTCAGATTATCCATACACCTGTCAGCGGATACCAGGATCTGCAGATAGATCTTGAATCACAGCTCTCCCCTTAGTTAAATCTCAAAACTGCAAAAAAGACCACCCCTAACCTACAGTCCAACTCCAGAATTGAACAAAGCAAGAGGATATAAATAAGGAAGAATAGGAAATTGAACAAACAGAAGTAAAAGCAACCCCTCCACCCATGAATAACAGAATTAAAGAAGACAGGGAAGTGGAGGGAAGGAAAAAGTAGGGAGGAAAAATCTGCACAAATGAAGAAAAACCAAAAGAAGAATATAGGTCTCACACAGGCCCCTGGGGGTCAGACACTGAGAAAATAGACTTTGAAACACAAACAATGAAGAGACCCCAGAATGACTGGTCACGTGCAACAAACCAAGACATCAAGACATTAATAGAGAGAATAAAAAAATTGAGGAGAGATGAGAGGAAAATAGGAAGGAACTGATGACAGAAATAACAGCAGTAAAGAATACTGTGATGAAAATAAATAACAAACTAACTGGCATTGAAAGCAGAATTAGCCAAGCAGAAGAAAGAATCTCAGAGCTTGAAGACCAAAATACAGAACTAACCCAAACTGTCAAAACATAGAAAAGAAGCTTAAAAAGACAGAACAAAACCTTCAAGAGATGAGTGATTACTTCAAGCAGCCCAACCTAAGAGTAATTGGCCTTTCTGAGGCAGAGAGAGAGACAGAGGTCACACTGAAACAAACATTTTATGAAATCATTCAAGAAAACTTCCCTCATCTCATCAGTGATGCAAAAATTCAATCACAAGAGATTCAGAGAACCCCTGCAAGACAACAAATAAGAAGGCTAACTTCCAGACAAATAATAATTTGCCTAAACAAAGTATATATAAAAGAAAAAATCCTAAAGGCAGCAAGAGAAAAAGGTCAGACTACCTACCTGGGAAGACCAATTAGAATAGCAGCAGATTTATCTACAGAAACCCTCCAGGCTAGGAGAGCTTAGAGCCCTATCTTCAAAGTTCTAAAAGATAAACAATTTCAATTGAGAATAACCTACCCAGCCAAGCTAAGCTTCATCGGTGAGGGAGAATTGAAATCTTTCCCAGGTATCCAATCCCTAAGAACCTACACTGCCACCAGACTACCTCTACAGGAAACACTTAAGAAAGTACTGAACACAGAAGAAAAGGAAAAAAGAACAACAATGTTCTTCACAAGAGTACAGGCAAAAGATTAAAAACACACATGAACCAACTCCAAAACCAAAATAAAGACAACAAAACAAAAACAGGAACAACAACAACTCTGTAAGAACCTTATGATAGGGATCAACTCTCACATTTCAATAATTAGCCTGAATGTGAATGAGCTATATGCACCACTGAAAAGACATAGAATGGCAAAATGAATAAAATATCACCAGGCAACCGTTTATTGCCTTCAAGAGACTCACCTCACTAGAAAGGACACTCACAGACTCAAAGTAAGAGGATGGGAAACAAATTTTCAGGCAAACGGAATACAAAAGAAAGGAGGAGTCACAATCTTAATCTCAGACAAAATACCCTTTAAGGTATCAAAGATTAAAAAAGATACAGAAGGCCACTACATAATGATAAAAGGTTCAATCCATCAACAAGAAATATCCATCCTAAACATCTATGCACCCAACATAGAGGCACCAACTTTCATAAAGCAGCTTCTGGGTAAACTCAAAAAAGATATTAACTCTAACACTATCATAGCTGGAGACTTCAATACACCACTCACAACCCTAGACAGATCATCAGGACAAAAAATCAGCAACGAGATCCGGAACCTCAATGTGACTCTTGACGACTTAATTGATACCTACAGAACACTCCATCCAACAACCACAGAATATACATTCTACACATCACTGTATGGAATGTACTCTATGATTGACCACGTACTTGGCCATAAATCAAACAGAAGCAAATTTTAAAAGATCGAAATTTTGCCATGCAACTTCTCGGACCACAGTGGAATAAAAATAAACATCAACACCAACAAGTTTCCCCCAAAACCCACAAAGACATAGACACTAAAGAGCATGATGCTAAACAACTCCTGGGTTAATGATGAATCAAAATGGAGATTAAAAGATACCTGGACACCAACAAAAATGAAGAAACATCTTACCAAAATCTCTGGGATGCCATGAAAGCTGTAGTAAGAGGGGAATTCATATTTCTACAAACGCACATGAAGAAAATGGAAGGATCACAAATTAACAGCCTAACAAGTCACCTAAGGAAGCTGGAAAAGTAAGACCACCAAAACTCTAACTTCAGCAGAAGAATCCAGATCACCAAAATAAAAGCCCAAATCCAGGACATAGAAGACAAAAAGATAATACAAAAAAATCGATGACACAAAAAGCTGGTTCCTTGAAAGGATAAACAAGATCGATGGTCCCCTAGCTAGGGTGACCAAGAAAAAAAGAGAAAAAGCCCAAATAAACACAATCAGAAACACAAAAGATGAGGTCACACCTGACCCTGAAGAAATACAAAAGATTATTAGAGACTACTATGTATACTTGTGTGGAAACAAACCTGAAAACCTTAAGGAAATGGAGGACTTTCTGACATCACACAACCTGCCTAGGTTGAAACAAGAAGAAATCAAGACCCTAAATACACCAATAACAATCAAGGAAATTGACTATGTAATAAGAAAACTACCTACAAAAAAAAAGCCCTGGACCAGATGACTTTCCAGCAGAATTCTATCAGACATTTAAGGAGGAGCTGATGCCAATCCTACTGAAAGTATTCCAGGTGATTGAGAAAGATGGAACTCTCCCCAAATCACTTTATGAAGCCAACATCACATTGATAACCAAGCCAGGTAAGGACCCAACAAAGAAAGCTAACTACAGGCCAATATCTTTGATGAACATAGATGCTAAAATTCTCAACAAGATCCTAGCAAACTGGATTCAACAACACATCTCAAAAATCATCCATCATGACCAAGTAGGCTTCATCCCCTGGGCTGCAAGCCTAGTTCAACATTCATAAAACCAAGGCTGGTTCAACATTCGTAATTAAATACACCAACAGATGTCAAAACAAAAACCACATGATTATATCATTAGATGCAGAAAAAGCTTTTGATAAAATTCAGCACCCCTTCTTGATAAAAACCCTTGAACATCTAGGCATATGTGGAACATACCTCAAAATAGTAAAAGCCATCTACAAGAAACCCACAGTCAGCAGACTCCTAAACATACAAAAATTGGAACCATTTTCCTTGAAAACTGGAACAAGACAAAGATGCCCATTCTCACCCCTCCTGTTCAAGATAGTATTGGAAGTCCTGACTAGAGCAGTCAGAGAAGAGAAGGCAATCAGGGGTATCCAAATAGGAAAAGAGGAAGTCAAGTTATCTCTCTTTGCAGATGACATGATTGTGTACCTCGAAAACCCAAGAGAATCTGTCAAAAACCTCCTTGCACTGATAAAGGACTTTGGCAAAGTCTCAGGGTATAAAATAAATGTGCAAAAGACAATTGCATTTCTTTACACCAACAATAAACAAGCAGAAACCCAAATAAAAAGCACAATTCCATTCACAATAGCCACAAAAAAAATTGAAATACCTTGGCATCTTCCTGACCAGAAACATGAAAGACCTTTACAATGAAAACTACAAAACACTGCTCAAAGAAATCAAAGATGACACAAACAAGTGAAAAAATATCCCATGCTCATGGATTCAAAGAATCAACTTTGTGAAGATGTTCATTTTACCTAAGGCAATCCACAGATTTAATGCACTATCCATCAAATTACCAGCAACATTCTTCTCAGACTTAGAAAAAACAATACAGGAATTCATAGGGAAACACAAACCCAAGAATAGTCAGAACAATCCTCAGCAAAACAAACAAACAAAAAACAAAGCAGGAGGAATCACATTACTAGACTTCAAACTTTAGTATAAAACTACAATAATCAAAACAGTTTGGTATTGGTACAGGAACAGGCATATAGACCACTGGAATAGAATTGAGATTCCAGAAGCAAAACCTCAATTTCATGACAAACTCATCTTCGACAAAGCCTCCACCACCTACCACTGGAGAGAGGAGAACCTATTCAGTAAATGGTGCTGAGAAAACTGGCTGACCAATGCAGAAGATTCAAATCTGCATACAGAAGATTCCCATACACAAAAATTAACTCTTAATGGATCAGAGACTTTAATGTAAAACCTCAAACCATAAGAACTTTAGAAAATGCAGGAAACACCCTTACGAAAATTGGAACTGGTATCTAATTCCTGAACAAAACCCGAAATGCACTGGCCATAAGAGATAAGATAGACAAGTAGGACCCCATTAAACTGACAAACTTCTGCAAAACCAAAGAAACCATCAAGAGAGCAAGGAGACAGCCCACAGACTGGGAAAAAGTATTTGCCAACTCCATGTCTGACAAAGGCCTAACATCTTGGATCTATAAGGAACTCAAATGTGCTGAAAAGAAAAAAGCAAACAACCCCATTACAGAGTGGGCAAAAAATATGAACAGACATTTCTCAAAAGAAGACATACAACCGGGCTCAGTGGCTCACCCTGTAATCCCATGCTTTAGGAGGCTGAGGTGAGTGGATTGTCTGAGCCCGTGGGTTCGAGACCCGCCTGGGCAACTTGGCAAGACCTTATCTCTACAATAAATCAGAAGATCAGCCGGGCATGGTAGCACATGCCTGTAATTTCAGCTACTTGGAAGGCTGAGGTGGAAGGATCGCCCACTGCACTCCAGTCTGGGTGACAGAGTGAGACTCCAACCAAAAAAAAAGAAGGCATATGAGTGGCCAACAGATACATGAAGTAATGTTCAGCCTCACTAGTCATTAAGGAGATGCAAATTAAAACTACTCTGAGATACCACCTAACTCCAGTCAGAATGGTCATTATCAATAACTCAAAAAATAACAGATGCTGGAGAGGAGATGGTGAAAAGGGAACACTTCTACACTGTTGATGGGAGTGTAAACTAGTGCAGCCTCTGTGGAAATCAGTGTGGCGATTCCTAAAAGCTCTAAAAATGGACCTTCCATATG
>NW_007260288.1:924935-939972 GCF_000164805.1 Carlito syrichta | reverse complement strand
GGAACCAACCATGCTGTCCATCAAAAGAGGACTGGAATAAAAAAATGTGGTACATATACACAATGGAATATTACACAGCCATAAAAAAGAACAAAATCCTGAATTTCGCAGCAACCTGGATAGAACTAGAGTTTATAATACCGAGTGATCTCACACAGAAACAAAGATCTGAGTATCACATGTTCTCACTCATAAATGGACGTTGAACAACTATCGTAATACTATAAGAAAAGGATTGACAGTGGTGGGAAACTATCGGGGGGCAGGGAGGGGAAGGGAGGTGGGATTAACAGCAGTCAATATCTGTCCTGGGATGCGGGGGTACCCCTCATCATCAAGGGTACCTGCACAATGCATATTTGTATACCTAACCCTTAACTGTACCCCATAATTTTAAAATAAAAATATGTTTTAAAAAATCAAGCACAAAGGAAGTTGGAAGGGATTCAAGGTCTGTGAGGGAGTTATAATGGGAATTTTGTTGCTACCTAAATGGCAAGCTGTTCCATGGTTATCTTGTAGCTAAGGTTTTATCTGTATTATGTGCACCCGGATGTGTGGGCATCTGAGACACCTTTCTGTGTAGCAGGCTGCATCCCTTGTTCTTTGACTAGGATGCAGAGCAACCAAATAAGACCTTGCCTATGCTTGGGGCCTTGCCTTGCTCAAGGTCTGCTGTTTGGACAGCGCTCATTTGCTCCCCACATCTCATCCACTCCCCACAAATGTCATAGTTCCCAGAATAGAAGGGGTCAAAAGAGAAAAGATATGAGAAAGTTCATGGGACTCTAGTTCACTGTGGAGTTTGTGTTTTATTTTTAATTTTTGGCTGCATTTTTATATACTTACATCAACACAGAATTGCTCTTCTAATTGATTAGCCTCTTATACCTAGTTATTTCTAGTCTTACTGTGTTATGGGCCAGAAAGCATGCAATATAGGTTTATCTCATGCTTAATAGCTAATGCTTTTTTTTTTTTTTTTTTTTTTTTGAGTCAGAGTCTCACTTTGTCATCCAGGCTGGAGTGCAGTGGCATGCTCGCAGCCACCACAGACTTGACTTGCTGGACTCAGGTGATCCTTCTGCCTCAGCCTTCCAAGTGGCTGGAACTACAGGCACATGCCACCATGCCCGGCTAATTTTTTTTATTTATTGTAGAGATGAGGGCTCGCCAAGTTGCCCAGACTGATCTCAAACCTGTGGACTCAGGTAGTTCTCTCACCTCAGCCTCCCAGAGTGCTGGGATTATAGGCATGAGCCACCACACCATGCCTGCTAATGCTTTTTTAATGTGATAACTGTGTGTAGAACAATACATTTTAAATTACTAGTTATATTCAAAGAAATTATTGAGGCTTTAAGAGATTTAAACATCCTGATACTTTTATATAAAAATATATTAAGCAGTTATTTTGTCTTTATTGTGAACCAATTCTGTTTTTAATTACTTAGCCTTAATTAGAAATTACTCATTTTACTTTTTAAGACTTTTGTAGTTACAATCTTGGGTTTTCTGTAACGTTTATATGTACATACAAGCTCTAATGTCTGCTATGATTTTTCAAAATACTATTTTTGAGATAATAAATCAAGAACTTGCTAAAAAATAAGTATTTCCTCATGGTGTGAAGATGTGAATAATTGCACATGGTTTTGAGGACAGAAACCGTAAATCTATTGTCCAATCTTAACACTTTTGAGCTGTATTTAAGTCAACTTTGGACCATTAAGTTCCTGACCTACTTGTAACTAGAATATTTACTAACATAGGTATAATATCCTGGAACAGTCTTCATCTAGCTGACCTATTGCCATGGAGTTCAGCACATGCCTTGGATCAAATAATTTGAAAATAGAAATACTGAATAGTCCCTAGGGAAATGTATAGTTTTTCTCTTTTAAAAGATTAGTAGCCTATCTTCAAACCTTAAAAACTAGTATTGCAACAAAATATATTTTGTGAAAGTGGATCTGTTAGAAATTCCCTGAGGAATCAACTTTTCTATCTTTTTTCTTTCCTTTTTCTAACTATTCTAACATATTTTTTAAACTTGGACTATTGTTCCAGATTTTGAGCACACTGAAAACAATTCTACGCTCCAGCTCTTTTTCACGATATTATTCTTCTTTAAATAACTCAAATACATGGTTTATTTTCTTCTAAATCTTATGCTTCACTCTTGTAAAATCTTGGGAAGGAGGTGCTTAAACCTTTGCAAAGAATGAATTGTTACCTATTTCAAAGTAGTTTCTTATTCTGTTCAAAGGCAACCTTAACTTTAAGGGACTTTTTAAAGGGAAGAAATCAAGGCAGGAAATAATTAACTCTGCTACTCAATTATAATAGTGCAGGACATCAAGCTACTGTATGTATGTATGTGTTTATATTTTTAAAATTTTGTTTTATTTTAAATTCAAGTGGTTTTTTACCTGGGTACATTGCATAATGGTGAGGTTTGGGCTTCTAATGAGCCTGCCTCTTGGTAGTGAGCATGGTACCCAATGGGTGGTTTTGCAACCCTTATTCCCTCTCTCTCCCTCTCTTCTTTAGTAGTCCCCAGTGTCTGTGGTTCCCATCCTGTGCCCATGTGTGCCCAATGTTTAGCTTTTGAGTAAAAACATATGGTATTCAGCTTTCAGTTCCTGTGATAATTCACTTAGAATGATGGTGTTCAGCTGCATCCATGTTGCTGCAAATGACATGTGTTTGTTCTTTTTTATAACTGTGTAGTGTTTCATGGTGTATATATACCACATCTTCTTTTTCTAGTCCACTGTTGATGGAGCAAAAACTAAATTGACAAGTGGGGCCTTATCAAGTTAAATAGCTTCTGCACAGCAAAAGAAACCATCAACAAAATAAAGAGATAATTCACAGAATAAGAGAAACTATTCCCTAACTATACCTCTGGCAAAGGCTAAATATCCAGAATCTATAAGGAACTCAAAGAAATCAATAGGAAAAAAAACAACCCCATTAAATAGTGGGCAAAGGACATGAACAGACAATTTGTCAAAGGAGCACATGTAAGTGGCCAAAAATAAATGAAAAAATGTTCCACATCACGAAACATCAGAAAAATGCAAAGTAAAGTACAATGAGATATCTTGTACCAGTCAGAATGGTTATTATTTAAAAATTAAAAATGAGAGAGGCTGAGAAAAAAGAATGTTTATACACTGTTGGTGGGAATATAAGCTAATACAACTCCTGTGGAAAGCAGTTCAGAGATTTCTCAAAAAACTAAAAATAAATGTGCCATTCAACCCAGCAACACCACTACTGGGTATATACCCAAAGGAGCATGAATTGTTCTACCAAAAAGACATCTGCACTCTATTCACAACAGCAAAAACACAGAGCCAAGCTATAGATGATGGGTTTGAATTACAGATTTCTTTTCAATAGCTGTAAATATGACTGTATTCTTGTATTTGTATGGGAGTGTACAAAATGACACTAAAAACTAATAAATATGTTTTGACTGCATTGTGTAGTTGTTTCAGAACAGTGCATTTTTAAACAGTCTTAAAATGTATAATTTGCACTTGAGCTAGGAAGTTTAAAATTCCAGATTACCACTAAAAAAATTTTTTTCCAAAGTTGGACTCTCACTATATCACCCAGGTTGGAGTGCAGTGGCATGCTCACGGCCACCCCAGTGTCAACCTGCTGGGCTCAGGTGATCCTTTAGCCTCAGCCTTTCAAGTAGCTGAAGCTACAGGCGCGCACTACCACTGCTAATTTTTTGATTTTTTTATTGTAGAGATGAGGTCTCGCCAAGTTACCCAGGCTGTTCTCAAACCCATGGGCTTAGGCAATCCTCTCACCTCGGCCTTCCAAAGTGTTGGGATTATAGGCTTGAGCCACCATGCCTGGCTACTGTTAAAATTTTAGCAGTCTGTGTGTTTCAATAGTCAATAGTTGATCATCTCTTAAATTGCACTACTTTAATGGAAATTCTGGCTAAATCTGGAATTCTTTAGGTCTAGTTTTAGTATGCTGTTCCCTCCTTTTCCTGATCCCTGAACTTTGGGGTGCCCTAACGTGCAGTCTGCCTAGCTCATCTTATCCAGACTCTTGGCTTCAGAAATCCCATTCATGTGTTGCTTGACATCCAAATTATCTCCAGCCCTGATCTCTGTTGACTTTCCAACAGCAGTCATCTTAGATACTTGCGTTAATGTGGCATATGTCCTAAAAAGAACTCATGACTTGTGCTTCAGACTTTTTAGTTAATAACACCATCATTCCCCCAGTTGCTCAAAATCCAAATCATGTCATCCTTGATTATATTTTTTCCCTACACCCCGTATTTAATCCATCATCAAGACCCACAAGTTCTGCCTTCAAAAATGTATTTTGGTTCGAGACCCGCCTGGTCAACTTGGCGAGACCTCATCTCTACAATAAATCAAAAATTAGCCAGGCGTGGTAGTGCGCGCCTGTAATTCCGGCTACTCGGAAGGCTGAGGCGGAAGGATCGCCGGAGCCCAGCAGGTCGAGGCTGCGGTGGCCGGGAGCGGCCACTGCACTCCAGTCTGGGTGACAGAGTGAGACTCCAACTCAAAAAAACAAAAACAACAACAACAACAAAATGTATTTTGGATCTGAGAGCTTCTCACTTCCTCAATGTTTACCACAATCATCTCTGAACTGAACTGCTGCCACAACCTCCTAACCTTTCTGCTTCTACACTCATATCCCCAGGCTCCCTCCACACCACCCCTACACATACCTATCTGTCCTCCACCAGAGTCATATAGGAACCATGCCATTCTGTTCAAGATCCTCCAATAATTTTATACTCAGGACAGAACCCCAAACTCCTACCATGACTTATGTGTTCAAGTCCCTGAATGTCACCTCATTCTCATCTTCATCCACCAGTTTCTCCTTTGCTCACTGCAATTCCCCTTCCGGTGTTAGCAATTTCTCTGCCTGGAAAGCTCTGTTGCTAGAAATTTGCAAGCTTGCTGCCCAATTATCAGCTCCTCAAAGTTCACTTTAGAGAGGACTTAACTGGTGGCCCTGACCATATGAAAGAGCACCCTCCACCACTCTAGTTCTTCACTTTAGTTTTAGTCAAAAGAACAGTGCCTGATATGTAGCAAGTATTCCGTAAATACTTGTTGAGTGAAATTGTGAATGTTAAAAGACTCTGGACTGAACAAGAGGTTAAGAACATTTACAGAGGATACTGAAATTTTGTTCTTTGTTTTGATTTTGTTCCTCTTACCTTGGGAGGTAGAAAAGGAAGGGAAAATATCTCCCCCTCCCCCCAAAGAGAAGATTACACTTTACTATTGGTTACCAAAACCTATCTCCAAACCTGTCTTAATGGTTATTTTTATGAAGTGTGGTCTCTAAGCAAGAGTAATCAAGAGAACCAGTAATAACCACAGCCTTTTATGAGCAGGTTTTAGGGGAAAATAAGCCAATGAGAAATGAGACATTGCTTCTCTTTGTGACAATCTTGGGGGAGATGAACCAGTAGGAACTAGTTTTGCTTTTAAGGGCAGGGTCAAATGAGGCATGGGGGTTGGGGGCTGTCCTGGTTTCACCAGGTGAGAGTGAACCTTTGTTTCAGAGAATGCCTTGACACCCAACCAGACCCTCCTGACTTTTTAGGACAGGAACCAGGCACTCAAGTCACATTCTAAGCTGTGTCACTTCCTATAGGAACATGGCTGAAATGTGAGAATTACCTGCCTTTGTAATGGGTGGAAAACTTGAGATTGGACAGGCACTTGATGCCATTAGATGTCCTCACAAATAGGAGTTTTCCTGCTGTTAATTGCTCACTTTGATCATCGTCCATGGATGTACTATCAGAATAAACGTTTTCCTTCTCCTTCTCCTTATTTTTTTTACCTTGGGTGATAATCGCATAATGTAAGCACAGTGATTTTTGTCATTTGTGTATATCCCCATCACCTAGAAGAATCGGCACATGTTTGGTCTCAACAGATATTTAAGTCAATAAATCTCTTACATTTCGCTTTTCCCCCACTTTTTGATGCTTTGAGATTTTATCATCTTTATGAGCTCAAACTGTTAAAGTGATCAACAGAAACTATTACCGTGGTTAGTGAGAGCTCTAACTTTTAACACATCAATGTAGTTTCAGGCTACATTTCTGTATATCTATTTCACAAGAACAGAGTTCCCAAGATACTATCTAAAATACTTATAATGGTATAAAAAAAAGTTCAACATCATTAATCATCAGGGAAATGCAAATCAAAACCACAATGAATGAGATACTAATTCACCCTACTTTGAATGGCTATCACCAATATGACAAAAAAATAACAAATGTTGGTAAGGAGGTAGAGAAAAGGGAACTCATGCACTCAGTTTTGGTGGAAATGTAAACTAGTTACAGCTGTTGTGGAGAACAGTAAGGAAGTTCTCAAAAAAAAAAAAAAAAACTACAAGTAGAACTTCCATATGATCCAGCAGTCCCATTACTGGGCATATAGCCAAAGGAAAGGAAATCAGTATGTCGAAAGAGATAACCTGCACCCCCATGTTTATTGTAGCACTGTTTGCATAGCCAAGTTATGGAATCAACCTAAGTGTCCATCAACAGATGCATAGATTTATTTATTTTGAGTTAGAGTCTCACTCCATTGCCTAGCCTGGAGTGCACTGGCACACTCACAGCCACTCCAGCATTGTCCTGCTGGGCTCCAGCGATCCTTCCGCCTCAGCCCTCCAAGTAGCCAGAACTACAGGCACACGCTACCATGCCCAGCTAATTTTTTTATTTATTATAGAAACGAGGTCTCACCATGTTGCCCAGGCTGGTCTGGAACCCATGGGCTCAGGCAATCCTCTTGCCTCGGCCTTCCAAAGTCCTGGGATTACAGGCTTAAGCCACGGCACCTGGCCAGATTTTTAAAATATAGTATATATACAGAGTGGAATACTATTCAGTCATGAAAAAGAACAAAATCCTGTCATTCCCAGCAACATGGGTGAGCCTAGAGGATATTATGTTAAGTGAAATAAGCCAGGAACAGAACGATACATACCACACATTCTCACTCATATGCAGAACCTAAAAAAGTTGGTCTCAAAGAAGTAGAGAGTGGAATAATGGTTACTAGAAGCTAGGTAAGAAAGAGAGGAGGGAGATAGGGAGAGTCTGGTTAAAGGATACAAAATTACAGTAGATAGGAGGAATAAGTTCTTGTGGTCTGTAGCACTGTAAGCTGGTTAGCTAATGTATGATATATTTTTGAATAACTAGAAGAATTTTGAATGCTCTCAAGGCAAAGAAATGGCAAATGTTTGAAGTGATGGCTATAAAAATTATCCCGATTTGATCACTATATATTATATTATTGAAATATTACCATGTACCCCATAAATATGTACAATTATGTGTCAATCAAAATATTAAAATTTAAATGAATGAACTTAAAGTAATAAAATAACCCTAAATATACTCATTGTAAGGAATATGCAGAAAATAAATAAAATACTGTTAATGAAATTGCAGGAGAAGATAGAAGATGAAATATATCTTAATGCTTAATGAAAGCTTTTAAAGAGCCAAAATATTCCTTCAAAAATATCAAGAAAGGCAAAAAAATCCTGTTCTATAATCTTTGAAAAGCAATGACCAAAGAGGAAGGAATGTAGAAAATGTTGGCATAGTTTAGCATCTTTCCTAATCACACTGAATTTGTCAGAGTTCAGTTAGAAAATGGAAGTTACTGCTGGTCTCTCAAAAGAGAGAATTAGAAGCCAGTGGCGGATAAAACCAAGGCCAGTCTGACTGGTGGAAACCACTCAGAGAGAGTTGGGACTATGGAGAGAAGGGCAGCGTGGTGGGAGCTGGATCCAAGGAAGAGACAAGGCCATCGACCAACATGTCAGCTGCAGCAGTGAAAGGGAGAAACCCAGGCTTTCGTCTCCTCTCCTTTGGTGTTCTGAGAGAGCCCGTATTGGCAGAACTTACCTGAAAACAGGGGCAACAGAGTTTGGGCCATTGTCTGCAATGCTGAGAAGGAAGAAATAAACCTGAGAGCAAACTGGCAAAAACCAGCACCACCCCTGACTTCACTCAGAACAAGGGAAGAAAGAATGTTCGTAATCAGCAACATTTCTTGACAAAAGATAATGGAGCAATGCCTATGCATGTCTAAGAAATGTCTAAGAAAATTTATTGTGACCACAAAATTATACTTAGTAAGTTGTTCAAATAAGAAGCTCCTAAACATGAGAGGGGCAGAGAGACTCAGGAGACCTTGAAGAAGAAAATAGCTGGCAAAATCTAACCAAGCAATGAGTGGAGAAAGGTGGCAAAAGCCCTGCATTATTGGTGATATGGAAGCAGTTTGCACATGTGGCTAAAGAACAGTGGGAATTATGGTACACGAGTGTAGTAAAATGTGGCAGTATTGACATAATAAAATGGGAGGTGGTGAGAAGATGGAAGGAAAGACAAATACATTCATTTTTCTTTCTTAACTGGGAGGTCTGATCTTCATCAATCAAGAATAGACATTTGGAATCAAAAAGGAGCCTGAATAGCCAAAATAATCCTAAGTAAAAAGAACAAAACAGGAAGAACCACATTACCTGACTTCAGATTATACTACAAGTTTATAGTAACCAAAAAAAAAACATAGTACTGGTACAAGGACAGATATATAGACCAGTGGAACGGGACAGAGAATCTAGAAATAAAACCATGGATCTTCACCCAATTCATCTTCAGCAAAGTCAATAAAAAAAAAACTTTGGGGAAAGGACACCCTATTCAATCAATGGTATGGGAAAATTGGAGAGCCACAGGCAGAAGAATGAAACCGGACCCCTGTCTCTCACCAGATACAAAAATTAACTCAAGATGAATTAAACAACGTAAGGCCTGAAACCATAAAAACCCTATATTAAAGCCTACAAATAAGTCTTCTAGACTTTGGCTTAGGCAAATAATTTATGACTAAAACCTCCAAAAGCAAATGTGGCAAAAACAAAAATGAATAAGTAGGACTTAGTTATTAAGCTAAAAAGCTTCTGCACAGCAAAATAAATAATCAATAGAGTAAATAGGCAACCTACAGAATTTTGCAAGCTATACATCCAACAAACAACTAATATTCAGAATCTTCAGATAACTCAAATACATCACAAGAATAAACAAAATTAACTCCAATAAAGAGTGGTCTGTCACAGAAACAAAGAATGGAGTATCACATGTTCTCACTCATAAGTGGACCCTGAATACCTGTCATAATACTACAATAACGGGATTGGCAGTAGTAGGACACTGCCAGGGGAGGGAGGGAGTAGGGGCTACGCATCAATAAGGGTTCTTGATCCCAATTCATGTGAAGTGAGGTCCAGTGGAAGGCCCATACTTCATCTGTATGTGGACCATTTATGTACCGAATCCTGACTTGTACCCCACATCTTTAAAATAAAAAAGGAATTTTTAAAAAATGAGCAAATGACATAAACAGATATCTCTCAAAATAAAATATACAAGTGGCCAACAAACATATGAAAAAATGCTCAACATCACTAATCATCAGGAAAATGCAAATAAAAACCAAAAAGTCAAAAAGAGATACTACCTTACACCAGTCAAAATGGTCATTATTTAAAAGGTCAATGAACAACAGATGTTGTGTGGATGTGGTGAAAAAGGAACACTTATACATTGTGGGTGGGAAAGTAAATTAATACAATTTCTATGGAAATCGATATGGAGATTTCTCAAAGAACTAAAAGTCAATCTACCATTCAATCTAGCATTCTCACTAGTTGGTATCTACCTAAAGGAAAAGAGGGCATTATATATACAAAGAAGGCACCTGCACTCATATATTTATAGAAGCACAATTCACAATTGCAAATATGTAGAAGCAACCTCAATGCCCATTAACTGAAAAGTGAATTAAAAATGTTAAAAATAGTATACACACACACACACACACACACACACACACACACACACACACACACATATACAAGCATCAGCCATAGAACAAATGAAATAGTGTATTTTGGAGCAACTTTATGGAGTTGGAGACTGTTATCCTAAGTGAAGTAACATAGGAATGGAAAATCAAATAACCCATGCTCTTACTTATAAATGGGAGCTGCTAAGCTTGAGTCTGCAGGGGCACATAGAAAGGTGTAATCGCCGGGCTTGGTGGTTCAGCCTGTAATCCCGCTTTGGGAAGCTGAGATGAGTGGACTGCCTGAGCTCGCAGGTTTGAGACCTGCCTGGGCAACTTGGCAAGACCTCATCTCTACAATAAATAAAAAAAAAAAAACCCAAACAAATAATTAGCCGGATGTGGTAGCACATACCTGTAGTTCCAGCTACTTGGAAGGCTGAGGCAGAAGGATCGCCAGAGCCCAGCAGGTCGAGGCTGCAGGGGCCGGGAGCGGCCACTACACTCCAGTCTGGGCTATGGAGTGAGACTCCAACTCAAAAAAAAAGAAAAGAAAAGAAAAAAAAGGTGTAATGGACATTGCAGCCTCAGAAAAATTACCTTTCGAGTACAATGTGCACTAATGGGGGTGATAAGTACACTTAAAGCCCAGACTTTTTCATGCAAAGCATTCATGTAACCAGAAGACACTTGTATTCCTAAAGCTATTGAAATAAAAATTTAAAAATATAAATGCAGAAACAGAACAAAGCCAAATAAATAGAAAAAAGATAGAAATAGAAAAGTACTATCTATTAGGCAGAACAGGTTCTTTCACTAGGGAAGCTTACATTTAAGTGAAGGCAAAAGATAAAACATAACCAAACAAAACAAATTCAGAGTTCAATGCATTATGCACAATAAATACAGAAATAATTTCTATGATGAAAATAAAACAAGGTAGTAAATTACAGACTGACAAAAAGTGGGGTGAGGGATTTTAAATTATGTAACTAGGAAAAGTTTCCCTGGAAACATGCCTTTGGGTTGAAACCTGAGAGATGAGAACAAGACAGCTGTGTCAACTCAACATTATGTCAAGCTTAATGACAAGACTCTAGAAGCTGTCCCATGCAATTCAAGAGCCAAAAAGAATGACTATGAACACCACTATTTTCAATACTGTTGGGAAATACTATCCAATCCAATTAGACAGGAAAAAGAAATGAGTTATAAATATGGGAAAAGAGGAGGGGAAATTATTATTATATTCAGTGTTGTTGTCTACCTAGAAAACAAAAATTATTAAAGAAAAGAGAATTCAGCAAGAGGGCTAATTACAAGTCTAATATACAAAGATAAAATAGCTTTGTTATATAGAAAATAAGATAGAAATAAAATAATTTACTACAGCAAAAGAGTTCATAAGACGCGGGTAGGTTCTATTTGAAAAACCTTTAAGGCTTTTTTTGGGATATAGAATACAACCTAAATAGAAAACATACATATTCTTCATAGGAAAAACTATTTTTAAGTGTCAAAATCCTCAATATGTTCAATGCAATGTCAATAATATATCAACAAGATTGTTGGGAAGTATTTGATAGAATGATGTCTGTGTTCATCTGGAAAAATAAATGTGCAGATTCTGAGTAAAGTTCTTTTTTTAAAAGACTGATGGAAAGTATCTTAAAAATATAAGAAAACATATCACCATGATGTTTTGTGTACCATTTATATATAAATGTACAATTTATAAAACTAGTATATAATGTAATAGAACATAATAGGTAGTCCAGGAAAAAAAAACTTGGTATAGCTGGACTGTGAGAAAGGAGTCACCAACACGCAGAGAGTTGAATTTGAGTCCCTTATTAGCCAGTGGTCGAGAGCAGGCTAGTGCCACAAAGAACTCTCAACCTTGAGCAGAGTAAGCAAGGGGTTTATAAAGGCAAAAACCATGAAAGCTGTACAGTTATGATTACATTTTTGGCAGAACATTTGGATTTTGGTGGTGCAAGGGTACAGTTAGATTAGATACAGAATTTGGGATTAGGGAGTTTCCAACCACCGAGGGAAAACAAGGATGTGGGCTTGTGATTACAAGAAGGTTACAGCTTGAGATTATGGGACGGTTACAGCAGTTACATGCAGGGGGTCACCTCTGGGTATAAAGAGTAAAAATGGAGGACTTGTTACAAAATAGAGCTACTTATGTCAAACAAGCTATTACAGGCTAGTGCATTCCCCCCTTTTATTTGTTCATGAGTCAAAGTGTTGACTCATCAATCATAGGTATACTATTGTAGTGGGGTCTTATATACATGAGTTTTACAGAACTGATCCGTTGTTTGATGAAATGAAAAAAACCAATTTATTATGCAGTGTCCTATAAGCAAACTGAGAAGTATGAGGGGTCCAACTAGACCAGTAACAAGAGTTGTTAGCCATGGGCTCCAATCGAACAAGGATTGGAACCAGGATTTATTATTTTCCCTTTATTTTTGTCATTTGTCCACATTTTCTCAGATCTTCTGGAGTGTGTCTTTAATAACCCCTGATTTATTGGCATAAAAACAGCATGATTTCTCTAGCGCTACACAGAGTCCTCCTTTCGTGCCAGCCCCTTCTCCAAAGGTAAAAGAGAAAAGAAAGGTTTACTTTCCACAGATAGGAAGTGGGCCTACACTCTAGATGAGTGTGACCCCGTAGCCCCCAAACCCTAGCTTAAATCCTTTCCCCTGGAGATGTTACAATTAGGTAGACATGACTGCCATGACTTCCTTGTTGACCACTTGTGAATGTCCTGGAAACCCTGAGGGGGGTCCTGGTCACCATGCACTGAGTATACAATGGATCGATATTGGTCATGTTTGAGAAGTCTGGATTTCTAAAAAAAAAAAAAAAAACAAATTACAATAGGCCAGTACAGATCATGCTTAAGGAGACTGTGTTTCTGAAAAGACAAAGTTGGCAAAGTTAATTTTTACCTAGAGCATATATTTTTCCTGGGCATAGCCTCTACTTTTTCATCATTGTGTTATGGTTTAGGAGCAAGATAAAAAATGACTTCCAGTTCTTGGTTCATCCTTTTATTTCTCACTCCTGCTGTTGGAAATATTCTTATGATTCTGGGAAATGGGTCGAATATCAATAACTGCTTCTTGCTGAGGTGGGCTGTAGAGATGTTCCCTACCTATCTAGTACTAAGGGCACGAACAGGAAACAGTGGGACCTTAACTGAAGGCTATTTGGATTTAAAAAAAACATTGAGTGAGAGCACAGCCAAAAATTATTAAGCAAACAATGATGAAAAAGGCTATTACCCAAGAAACAATGCTGGAAAGTGAAAGTAGTCCCATAAATTATATACACGATTAGCTAAAGCCTCTAATTTATCAACATAAGCTGAAATAGTCTCTTGTGAATTATTTATAGTTGTACTTTAACAAGAAAATACAGCCACATTGACAAAGTCTGAAGAAAGAAAAATTGAAAACATTAGAGACATATAATTAGGTTGTAGAGTGTCATATAAAAGACCAGGCATATTAGAGAATGGGGAACAAAAAATGGGTAGGTTTTTATAAAACCATCACTAGTTATTTTATTATTCTTTATTGAGCTAACCTGACATTTAAAATTTGTACTGTCAGAATCTGTAGCAAGCTCTCCCCTGACTTCTAATGTCATCTTTGGCTAACAATAAACTTTCTGAAAACTGAAGGCAGAAAGCATTGAGGTCCATGCTCCCTTTAAGCTACTGTGTCCAAGGACAGTTGCTATGAATGAGCTTTTTACCACTTAGAAAGGGAGAAGAGAGAGATTTAAGCCAAGTAAATTCATAAATTATAATTATTCCCTACATTTAGGGAAATAGGAGTTGCATCAGGATGCTTGGCACGATAAAGGTTAAGATGCTTACACAACCTTAGAGAGACCGAATCGAGAAGGCCAACAGGGTCGCAGTTACTCTGAAAGTCACTTATTTAGCCAGAGTGACAGTCCAAAGATTTTGAAAAGAAAAAAAACCTCGCTTTTTTGTAACAAAGGCAGTGGGGAAGGGCTAACTGAATTTTGTTCCTTTCTTCCCCCCCTCTGTTGTTTAAAGGAGAAAATTCTTTTGAATAAGGTTATATGATTTCAACATGGATGGCCAGGACCAAAAGGCTGGCACCTGTGTTAAATTAAGAAACTAGTTTGGGTTCCAGTGCCCTAATATTTATCTGGGGTCTGTTGAGGTGATAGTGAGTCAGTGCCAGACAGTTTAGCAAATATGCAGACCTCCATAGGTGGCCACCATTTCTGAGCCAAGTGTTCTCTCCTCTCTTCAGAAGAGAGTGCACCTGCTTCCCAATGGCTTTCTGGCCAGCACAGTGAACAAGGTCCAGGAAGTTTTAGGTCTTTTGGGGGCCACTATGCCTTCAGTGCCCCCACTGACTGTAGCCCTAAGCAATGGACACCATCCCCTTAGCAGGTTTGTTTTTGCCAGGTCTTTGGTGGGCACTTGGAGTTTTGGTCACTAATTACAACTGCCAATTGGGGTGCCTCTTTGGCCCTCTGGTTCTGCTTCCCTCCACGCTGGCACAGTTTTGCTTTTTTAACGTTTTGGTTGAAAAAGATTTAAAAGCTTCTTTTTAATAGGTTATACATATGAAACTTTTTAACCATTTCTCTGTTTGTGACAGTCTGATGTAAAGCCCTTTAGAGAGAACAGACCACATGGATGTGTAATGATCTGTCTCTACTTATTTATGATTATGAACAGGCAAAGTTGCTAAAAAAAAAAACCCTTATAAATTACTAAATTGTAGTCTTAGTTGTAAGGTGTGGACAATTAGATGAGAGTGATCAGTTCCCATCCTCACTGTGCTTACACAGAGTACCCAGTATTTTATCCATCTAGCAGGAGAAGTACTAGGCTTAGTAAAAGTGACTTAACTAGGTAGGGATGGCCAGTTCCCAAACCATATCATTTAATGCAGGGTGTTTAGCATTTAAAGCTTTATCTGTCACAGAAGAGGTTGCTAGTTAGGTACAACAGGTGATTTAAACTTTTGTTTATAAAATACAACTTTGCCGGGCTCGGTGGCTCAGCCTGTAATCCCGTGCCTTTGGGAGGCTGAGGTGAG